>NC_134483.1:326668055-326670555 GCF_040206685.1 Ascaphus truei
GTGTCTGAGAGACTGTGTGTGTGTCTGAGAGAGAGTGTGTGTGTCAGATAGAGTGTGTGTGTCTGAGAGAGAGTGTGTGTCTGAGAGAGAGTGTGTGTGTCTTAGAGAGAGAGTGCGTGTGTCTGAGAGAGAGAGAGAGAGAGAGAGAGTGTGTGTGTCTGAGAGAGAGAGTGTGTGTGTCTGACAGAGAGAGAGTGTGTGTGTCTGAGAGAGAGAGAGAGTGTGAGTGTCTGAGAGAGAGAGAGTGTGTGTGTCTGAGAGAGAGTGTGTGTGTCTGAGAGAGAGTGTGTGTGTCTGAGAGAGAGAGTGTGTGTGTCTGAGAGAGAGAGAGTGTGTGTGTCTGAGAGAGAGAGAGAGTGTGTGTGTCTGAGAGAGAGTGTGTATGTCTGAGAGAGAGTGTGTGTCTGAGAGAGAGTGTGTGTGTGTCTGAGAGAGAGTGTGTGTGTCTGAGAGATTGCGAGTGTGTGTGTGTGTGAGAGAGAGAGTGTGTGTGTCTGAGAGAGAGAGAGTGTGTGTGTGTCTGAGAGAGAGAGAGAGAGAGAGAGAGTGTGTGTGTGTGTGTCTGAGAGAGAGAGTGTGTGTGTCTGAGAGAGAGAGAGAGTGTATGTATCAGAGGGAGAGAGAGAGTGTGTGTCACAGAGAGACAGAGAGTGCGTGTGTGTGTGTCTGAGAGAGTGTGAGTCTGAGATTGGGTCTGACAGTCTGAGAGTGGGTCTGACAGTCTGAGAGTGGGTCTGACAGTCTGAGAGTGTGTGTGTGTGTCTGAGAGAGAGTGTGTGTGTGTCTGAGAGAGTGTGTGTGTCTGAGAGAGTGTGTGTGTCTGAGAGAGAGTGTGTGTCTCTGAGAGAGTGTGTGTGTGTCTGAGAGAGAGAGAGAGAGAGAGAGAGAGAGAGTGTGTGTGTGTGTCAGAGAGAGAGAGTGTGTGTCTGAGAGAGAGTGTGTGTGTCTGAGAGAGTGTGTGTGTGTCTGAGAGAGAGTGTGTGTGTGTGTGTGTGTGTGTGTGTCTGAGAGTGTGTATGTGTCTGAGAGAGAGTGTGTGTGTGTCAGAGAGAGTGTGTGTGTCAGAGAGAGTGTGTGTGTCAGAGAGTGTGTGTGTGTCTGAGAGTATGTGTGTCTAGTGTGTGTGTGTCTGAGAGAGTGTGTGTCTGAGAGTGTGTGTGTATCTGAGAGAGGGTGTGTGTGTCTGAGAAAGTTTGTGTCAAAGAGAGTGTGTGTCAGAGAGTGTGTGTGTGTGTGTGTGTGTGTGTGTGTGTGTGTCAGAGAGTGTGTGTGTCAGAGAGTGTGTGTGTGTCTGAGAGTGTGTGTGTCTAGTGTGTGTATCTGAGAGAGGGTTTGTGTGTCTGAGAGTGTGTGTGTGTCAGAGTGTGTGTGTCAGAGAGTGTGTGTGTGTGTGTGTGTGTGTGTGTGTGTGTGTCTGAGAGTGTGTGTGTCTAGTGTGTGTGTGTCTGAGAGTGTGTGTGTCTGAGAGTGTGTGTGTGTCTGAGAGAGGGTGTGTGTGTCTGAGAGAGTGTGTGTGTCTGAGAGAGTGTGTGTGTGTGTCTGAGAGACTGTGTGTGTGTCTGAAAGAGAGTGTGTGTGTCAGAGAGAGTGTGTGTGTCTGAGAGAGAGAGAGTGTGTGTGTCTGAGAGAGAGTGTGTGTGTCTGAGAGAGAGTGTGTGTGTCTGAGAGAGAGTGTGTCTGAGAGAGAGTGTGTGTGTGTGTGTGTGTCTGAGAGAGAGTGTGTGTGTCTGAGAGAGCGAGAGAGTGTGTGTGTGTCTGAGAGAGAGTGTGTGTGTCTGAGAGAGAGAGAGTGTGTGTGTATCTGAGAGAGAGAGAGTGTGTGTGTCTGAGAGAGAGAGAGAGAGAGAGAGAGAGAGAGTGTGTATCAGAGGGAGAGAGAGAGTGTGTGTGTCACAGAGAGGGAGAGATTGTGTGTGTGTCTGAGAGAGTGTGAGTCTGAGAGTGGGTCTGGGAGTCTTGAGAGTGGGTCTGACAGTCTAATAGTGGGTCTGACAGTCTGAGATTGGGTCTGACAGTCTGAGAGTGGGTCTGACAGTCTGAGAGTGGGTCTGACAGTCTGAGAGTGGGTGAGTGTGTGTGTGTGTGTGACTGATAGAGTGTGTGTGTGTGTGTCTGAGAGAGAGTGTGTGAGTCTGAGAGAGAGTGTGTGTGTCTGAGAGAGTGTGTGTGTCTGAGAGAGTGTGTGTGTCTGAGAGAGAGTGTGTGTCTCTGAGAGAGTGTGTGTGTGTCTGAGAGAGAGAGAGAGTGTGTGTCAGAGAGAGAGAGTGTGTGTCTGAGAGAGAGTGTGTGTGTCTGAGAGAGTGTGTGTGTGTGTCTGAGAGAGAGTGTGTGTGTGTCTGAGAGTGTGTATGTGTCTGAGAGAGAGTGTGTGTGTCAGAGAGAGTGTGTGTGTCAGAGAGAGTGTGTGTGTCAGAGAGTGTGTGTGTGTCTGAGAGTGTGTGTGTCTAGTGTGTGTGTGTCTGAGAGAGTGTGTGTGTCTGAGAGTGTGTGTGTGTATCTG
>NC_134483.1:326675555-326680555 GCF_040206685.1 Ascaphus truei
TGTGTGTGTGTGTGTGTGTGTGTGTGTGTGTGTCTAGTGTGTGTGTGTATCTGAGAGAGGGGGTGTGTGTCTGAGAGAGTGTGTGTCAGAGAGTCTGTGTGTGTGTCAGAGAGTGTGTGTGTCAGAGAGATTGTGTGTGTGTGTGTGTGTGTGTGTGTGTGTGTGTGTGTGTGTCTGAGAGTGTGTGTGTCTAGTGTGTGTGTGTCTGAGAGTGTGTGTGTCTGAGAGTGTGTGTGTGTCTGAGAGATGGTTTGTGTGTGTGTGTCTGAGAGAGTGTGTGTGTCTGAGAGACTGTGTGTGTGTGTCTGAGAGAGAGTGTTTGTGTCAGAGAGAGTGTGTGTGTCTGAGAGAGAGTGTGTGTGTCTGAGAGAGAGTGTGTGTCTGAGAGAGAGTGTGTGTGTCTGAGAGAGAGTGTGTGTGTGTCTGAGAGAGAGAGTGTGTGTGTGTCTGAGAGAGAGAGAGTGTGTGTGTCTGAGAGAGAGAGAGAGTATGAGTGTCTGAGAGAGAGAGAGTGTGTGTGTCTAAGAGAGAATGTGTGTGTCTGAGAGAGAGTGTGTGTGTCTGAGAGTGAGTGTGTGTCTGAGAGAGAGTGTGTGTGTGTCCGAGAGAGAGTGTGTGTGCCTGAGAGAGAGAGAGAGAGTGTGTGTGTGTGTGTCTGAGAGAGAGTGTGTGTGTCTTAGAAAGAGAGAGTGTGTGTGTGTCTGAGAGAGAGTGTGTGTGTCTGAGAGAAAGAGAGTGTGTGTGTCTGAGAGAGAGAGAGAGAGAGAGAGAGAGTGTGTATCAGAAGGAGAGAGAGAGTGTGTGTGTCACAGAGAGAGAGAGAGAGAGAGTGTGTGTGTGTCTGAGAGAGTGTGAGTCTGAGAGTGGGTCTGGGAGTCTTGAGAGTGTGTCTGACAGTCGAATAGTGGGTCTGACAGTCTGAGATTGGGTCTGACAGTCTGAGAGTGGGTCTGACAGTCTGAGAGTGGGTCTGACAGTCTGAGAGTGGGTGAGTGTGTGTGTGTTACTGATAGTGTGTGTGTGTGTGTGTGTGTGTGTGTGTGTGTGTGTGTGTGTGTGTGTGTGTGTGTGTGCGTGTGTGTGTGTGTGTGTGTGTGTGTGTGTGTCTGAGAGAGAGTGTGTGAGTCTGAGAGAGAGTGTGTGAGTCTGAGAGAGAGTGTGTGTGTCTGAGAGAGTGTGTGTGTCTGAGAGAGTGTGTGTATCTGAGAGAGAGTGTGTGTGTGTCTGAGAGAGAGAGTGTGTGTGCGTCAGAGAGAGAGAGAGTGTGTGTCTGAGAGAGAGTGTGTGTGTCTGAGAGAGTGTGTGTGTGTCTGAGAGAGAGTGTGTGTGTGTCTGAGAGTGTGTGTGTCTGAGAGAGAGTGTGTGTGTCAGAGAGAGTGTGTGTGTCTGAGAGAGTGTGTGTGTCTGAGAGAGTGTGTGTGTCTGAGAGAGTGTGTGTGTCTCTGAGAGAGTGTGTGTGTGTCTGAGAGAGACACACACCCTCTCTCAGACACACACACACACTCTCAGACACACACACACTAGACACACACACTCTCAGACACACAGTGTGTGTGTGTGTGTGTGTGTGTGTGTGTGTGTGTGTGTGTGTGTGTGTGTGTGTGTGTGTGTGTGTGTGTGTGTGTGTGTGTGTCTGAGAGTGTGTGTGTCTGAGAGAGGGTGTGTGTGTCTGAGAGAGTGTGTGTGTCTGAGAGAGTGTGTGTGTGTGTGTGTCTGAGAGACTGTGTGTGTGTCTGAAAGAGAGTGTGTGTATCAGAGAGAGTGTGTGTGTCTGAGAGAGAGAGAGTGTGTGTGTCTGAGAGAGAGTGTGTGTGTCTGAGAGAGAGTGTGTGTGTCTGAGAGAGAGTGTGTCTGAGAGAGAGTGTGTGTGTGTGTGTGTGTCTGAGAGAGAGTGTGTGTGTCTGAGAGAGCGAGAGAGTGTGTGTGTGTCTGAGAGAGAGTGTGTGTGTCTGAGAGAGAGAGAGAGTGTGTGTGTATCTGAGAGAGAGAGAGAGTGTGTGTGTCTGAGAGAGAGAGAGAGTGTGTGTATCAGAGGGAGAGAGAGAGTGTGTGTGTCACAGAGAGGGAGAGATTGTGTGTGTGTCTGAGAGAGTGTGAGTCTGAGAGTGGGTCTGGGAGTCTTGAGAGTGGGTCTGACCGTCTAATAGTGGGTCTGACAGTCTGAGATTGGGTCTGACAGTCTGAGAGTGGGTCTGACAGTCTGAGAGTGGGTCTGACAGTCTGAGAGTGGGTGAGTGTGTGTGTGTGTGTGACTGATAGAGTGTGTGTGTGTGTGTGTGTGTGTGTCTGAGAGAGAGTGTGTGAGTCTGAGAGAGAGTGTGTGTGTCTGAGAGAGTGTGTGTGTCTGAGAGAGTGTGTGTGTCTGAGAGAGAGTGTGTGTCTCTGAGAGAGTGTGTGTGTGTGTCTGAGAGAGAGAGAGAGTGTGTGTGTCAGAGAGAGAGAGTGTGTGTCTGAGAGAGAGTGTGTGTGTCTGAGAGAGTGTGTGTGTGTCTGAGAGAGAGTGTGTGTGTGTCTGAGAGTGTGTATGTGTCTGAGAGAGAGTGTGTGTGTCAGAGAGAGTGTGTGTGTCAGTGAGTGTGTGTGTGTGTGTGTGTGTGTGTGTCAGAGTGTGTGTGTGTGTGTGTGTGTGTGTGTGTGTGTGTGTGTGTGTGTGTGTGTGTGTGTGTGTGTGTGTGTGTGTGTGTCTAGTGTGTGTGTGTATCTGAGAGAGGGGGTGTGTGTCTGAGAGAGTGTGTGTCAGAGAGTCTGTGTGTGTGTCAGAGAGTGTGTGTGTCAGAGAGATTGTGTGTGTGTGTGTGTGTGTGTGTGTGTGTGTGTGTGTGTGTCTGAGAGTGTGTGTGTCTAGTGTGTGTGTGTCTGAGAGTGTGTGTGTCTGAGAGTGTGTGTGTGTCTGAGAGATGGTGTGTGTGTGTGTGTCTGAGAGAGTGTGTGTGTCTGAGAGACTGTGTGTGTGTGTCTGAGAGAGAGTGTTTGTGTCAGAGAGAGTGTGTGTGTCTGAGAGAGAGTGTGTGTGTCTGAGAGAGAGTGTGTGTCTGAGAGAGAGTGTGTGTGTCTGAGAGAGAGTGTGTGTGTGTCTGAGAGAGAGAGTGTGTGTGTCTGAGAGAGAGAGAGTGTGTGTGTTTGAGAGAGAGAGAGAGTATGAGTGTCTGAGAGAGAGAGAGTGTGTGTGTCTAAGAGAGAATGTGTGTGTCTGAGAGAGAGTGTGTGTGTCTGAGAGTGAGTGTGTGTCTGAGAGAGAGTGTGTGTGTGTCCGAGAGAGAGTGTGTGTGCCTGAGAGAGAGAGAGAGAGTGTGTGTGTGTGTGTCTGAGAGAGAGTGTGTGTGTCTTAGAAAGAGAGAGTGTGTGTGTGTCTGAGAGAGAGTGTGTGTGTCTGAGAGAAAGAGAGTGTGTGTGTCTGAGAGAGAGAGAGAGAGAGAGAGAGAGAGTGTGTATCAGAAGGAGAGAGAGAGTGTGTGTGTCACAGAGAGAGAGAGAGAGAGAGAGAGTGTGTGTGTGTCTGAGAGAGTGTGAGTCTGAGAGTGGGTCTGGGAGTCTTGAGAGTGTGTCTGACAGTCGAATAGTGGGTCTGACAGTCTGAGATTGGGTCTGACAGTCTGAGAGTGGGTCTGACAGTCTGAGAGTGGGTCTGACAGTCTGAGAGTGGGTGAGTGTGTGTGTGTTACTGATAGTGTGTGTGTGTGTGTGTGTGTGTGTGTGTGTGTGTGTGTGTGTGTGTGTGTGTGTGTGTGTGTGTGTGTGTGTGTGTGTGTGTCTGAGAGAGAGTGTGTGAGTCTGAGAGAGAGTGTGTGAGTCTGAGAGAGAGTGTGTGTGTGAGAGAGTGTGTGTCTCTGAGAGAGTGTGTGTGTCTGAGAGAGAGTGTGTGTGTGTCTGAGAGAGAGAGTGTGTGTGCGTCAGAGAGAGAGAGAGTGTGTGTCTGAGAGAGAGTGTGTGTGTCTGAGAGAGTGTGTGTGTGTCTGAGAGAGAGTGTGTGTGTGTGTCTGAGAGTGTGTGTGTCTGAGAGAGAGTGTGTGTGTCAGAGAGAGTGTGTGTGTGTCTGAGAGAGTGTGTGTGTCTGAGAGAGTGTGTGTGTCTGAGAGAGTGTGTGTGTCTCTGAGAGAGTGTGTGTGTGTGTCTGAGAGAGACACACACCCTCTCTCAGACACACACACACACTCTCAGACACACACACACTAGACACACACACTCTCAGACACACAGTGTGTGTGTGTGTGTGTGTGTGTGTGTGTGTGTGTGTGTGTGTGTGTGTGTGTGTGTGTGTGTGTGTGTGTGTGTGTGTGTGTGTGTGTGTGTGTGTGTGTGTGTGTGTGTGTGTATCTGAGAGAGTGTGTGTGTCTGAGAGTGTGTGTGTCTAGTGTGTGTGTGTCTGAGAGTGTGTGTGTCTGAGAGTGTGTGTGTGTGTCTGAGAGAGGGTGTGTGTGTCTGAGAGAGTGTGTGTGTCTGAGAGAGTGTGTGTGTGTGTGTGTGTGTGTCTGAGAGACTGTGTGTGTGTCTGCGAGAGAGTGTGTGTGTCAGAGAGAGTGTGTGTGTCTGAGAGAGAGTGTGTGTCTGAGAGAGAGAGTGTGTGTGTCTGAGAGAGTGTGTGTCAGAGAGTGTGTGTGTGTGTGTGTGTCAGAGAGTGTGTGTGTCAGAGAGAGAGTGTGTGTGTGTGTGTGTGTGTGTGTCTGAGAGTGTGTGTGTCTAGTGTGTGTGTGTCTGAGAGTGTGTGTGTCTGAGAGTGTGTGTGTGTGTGTCTGAGAGATGGTGTGTGTGTCTGAGAGAGTGTGTGTGTCTGAGAGAGTGTGTGTGTGTGTCTGAGAGACTGTGTGTGTGTGTCTGAGAGAGAGTGTGTGTGTCAGAGAGAGTGTGTGTGTCTGAGAGACAGTGTGTGTGTCTGAGAGAGATTGTGTGTCTGAGAGAGATTGTGTGTCTGAGAGAGAGTGTGTGTGTCTGAGAGAGAGTGTGTGTGTGTCTGAGAGAGAGAGTGTGTGTGTCTGAGAGAGAGAGAGAGTGTGTGTGTCTGA
>NC_134483.1:326685555-326700555 GCF_040206685.1 Ascaphus truei
TGTCTGAGAGAGAGAGAGTGTGTGTGTCTGAGAGAGAGAGAGGGTGTGTGTATCAGAGGGAGAGAGAGAGAGTGTGTGTCACAGAGAGAGAGAGAGAGTGTGTGTGTGTCTGAGAGAGTGTGAGTCTGAGAGTGGGTCTGGGAGTCTTGAGAGTGGGTCTGCCAGTCTAATAGTGGGTCTGACAGTCTGAGATTGGGTCTGACAGTCTGAGAGTGGGTCTGACAGTCTGAGAGTGGGTCTGACAGTCTGAGAGTGGGTGAGTGTGTGTGTGTGACTGATAGAGTGTGTGTGTGTGTCTGAGAGAGAGTGTGTGAGTCTGAGAGAGAGTGTGTGTTTCTGAGAGAGAGTGTGTGTCTCTGAGAGAGTGTGTGTGTGTATGAGAGAGAGAGAGTGTGTGTGTGTGTAGAGAGAGAGAGAGTGTGTGTGTCTGAGAGAGAGTGTGTGTGTGTCTGAGAGAGAGAGTGTGTGTGTGTGTGTGTGTGTGTGTGTGTGTGTGTGTGTGTGTGTGTGTGTGTGTGTGTGTGTGTGTGTGTGTGTGTGTGTGTGTGTGTGTGTGTGTGTGTGTGTGTGTGTGTGTCTGAGAGTGTGTATGTGTCTGAGAGAGAGTGTGTGTGTGTGTGTCAGAGAGAGTGTGTGTGTCAGAGAGAGTGTGTGTGTGTCAGAGAGTGTGTGTGTGTGTTTGAGTGTGTGTGTGTCTAGTGTGTGTGTGTCTGAGAGAGTGTGTGTATCTGAGAGAGGGTGTGTGTGTCTGAGAGAGAGAGTGTGTGTGTCTGAGAGAGTGTGTGTGTGTCTGAGAGACTGTGTGTGTGTCTGAGAGAGAGTGTGTGTGTCAGAGAGAGTGTGTGTGTCAGAGAGAGTGTGTGTGTCTGAGAGAGTGTGTGTGTGTGAGAGAGAGTGTGTGTCTGAGAGAGAGTGTGTGTGTCTGAGAGAGAGTGTGTGTCTGAGAGAGAGTGTGTGTGTGTCCGAGAGAGAGTGTGTGTGCCTGAGAGAGAGAGAGAGAGAGAGAGCGTGTGTGTGTGTCTGAGAGAGAGTGTGTGTGTCTTAGAAAGAGAGAGTGTGTGTGTCTGAGAGAGAGTGTGTGTGTCTGAGAGAAAGAGAGTGTGTGTGTCTGAGAGAGAGAGAGAGAGAGAGAGAGAGTGTGTGTATCAGAAGTAGAGAGGGAGTGTGTGTGTCACAGAGAGAGAGAGAGAGTGTGTGTGTGTCTGAGAGAGTGTGAGTCTGAGAGTGGGTCTGGGAGTCTTGAGAGTGTGTCTGACAGTCTGAGAGTGGGTCTGACAGTCTGAGAGTGGGTCTGACAGTCTGAGAGTGGGTCTGACAGTCCGAGAGTGGGTGAGTGTGTGTGTGTGACTGATAGAGTGTGTGTGTGTGTGTGTGTGTGTGTGTGTGTGTGTGTGTGTGTGTGTGTGTGTGTGTGTGTGTGTGTGTGTGTGTGTGTGTGTGTGTGTGTATGTGTCTGAGAGAGAGTGTGTGAGTCTGAGAGAGAGTGTGTGTGTCTGAGAGAGTGTGTGTGTCTGAGAGAGTGTGTGTGTCTGAGAGAGAGTGTGTGTGTGTCTGAGAGAGAGAGAGAGAGTGTGTGTGCGTCAGAGAGAGAGAGAGTGTGTGTCTGAGAGAGAGTGTGTGTGTCTGAGAGAGTGTGTGTGTGTGTCTGAGAGAGAGTGTGTGTGTGTGTGTGTCTGAGAGTGTGTGTGTCTGAGAGAGAGTCTGTGTGTCAGAGAGAGTGTGTGTGTCAGAGAGAGTGTGTGTGTCAGAGAGTGTGTGTGTGTGTGTGTGTGTCTGAGAGTGTGTGTGTCTAGTGTGTGTGTGTCTGAGAGAGTGTGTGTGTCTAGTGTGTGTGTGTCTGAGAGAGGGTGTGTGTGTCTGAGAGAGAATGTGTGTCTGAGAGAGTGTGTGTGTGTGTGTGTGTGTCTGAGGGACTGTGTGTGTGTCTGCGAGAGAGTGTGTGTGTCAGAGAGGGTGTGTGTGTCTGAGAGAGAGTGTGTGTCTGAGAGAGAGTGTGTGTCTGAGAGAGAGTGTGTGTGTCTGAGAGAGAGTGTGTGTGTCTGAGAGAGAGAGTGTGTGTGTCTGAGAGAGAGAGAGTGTGTGTGTCTGAGAGAGAGAGAGAGAGTGTGAGTGTCTGAGAGAGAGAGAGTGTGTGTGTCTGAGAGAAAATGTGTGTGTCTGAGAGAGAGTGTGTGTCTGAGAGAGAGTGTGTGTGTGTCTGAGAGAGAGTGTGTGTGTCTGAGAGAGTGTGTGTGTCTGAGAGATTGAAGGTGTGTGTGTCTGAGAGAGAGAGAGTGTGTGTGTCTGAGAGAGAGAGAGGGTGTGTGTCTGAGAGAGAGAGAGGGTGTGTGTATCAGAGGGAGAGAGAGAGTGTGTGTGTCACAGAGAGAGAGAGAGAGAGAGAGAGTGTGTGTGTCTGAGAGAGTGTGAGTCTGAGAGTGGGTCTGGGAGTCTTGAGAGTGGGTCTGACAGTCTAATAGTGGGTCTGACAGTCTGAGATTGGGTCTGACAGTCTGAGAGTGGGTCTGACAGTCTGAGAGTGGGTCTGACAGTCTGAGAGTGGGTGAGTGTGTGTGTGACTGAGAGAGAGTGTGTGTGTCTGAGAGAAAGAGAGTGTGTGTGTCTGAGAGAGAGAGAGAGTATGAGTGTCTGAGAGAGAGAGAGTGTGTGTGTCTAAGAGAGAGTGTGTGTGTCTGAGAGTGAGTGTGTGTCAGAGAGAGAGTGAGTGTGTGTCAGAGAGAGAGAGAGAGTGTGTGTGTGTGTGTGTGTGTGTGTGTGTGTGTGTGTGTGTGTGTGTGTGTGTGTGTGTGTGTGTGTGTGTGTGTGTGTGTCAGAGAGTGTGTGTGTCAGAGAGTGTGTGTGTCAGAGAGTGTGTGTGTGTCTGAGAGTGTGTGTGTCTAGTGTGTGTATCTGAGAGAGGGTTTGTGTGTCTGAGAGTGTGTGTGTCAGAGTGTGTGTCAGAGTGTGTGTGTGTGTGTGTCAGAGTGTGTGTGTGTGTGTGTGTGTGTGTGTGTGTGTGTGTGTGTGTGTGTGTGTGTGTGTGTGTGTGTGTGTGTGTGTGTGTGTGTGTGTGTGTGTGTGTGTGTGTGTGTGTCTGAGAGTGTGTGTGTCTAGTTTGTGTGTGTCTGAGAGTGTGTGTGTCTGAGAGTGTGTGTGTGTCTGAGAGAGGGTGTGTGTGTCTGAGAGAGTGTGTGTGTCTGAGAGAGTGTGTGTGTGTGTGTCTGAGAGACTGTGTGTGTGTCTGAAAGAGAGTGTGTGTGTCAGAGAGAGTGTGTGTGTCTGAGAGAGAGAGAGTGTGTGTGTCTGAGAGAGAGAGAGTGTGTGTGTCTGAGAGAGAGTGTGTGTGTCTGAGAGAGAGTGTGTGTGTCTGAGAGAGAGTGTGTGTGTGTGTGTCTGAGAGAGAGTGTGTGTGTCTGAGAGAGCGAGAGAGTGTGTGTGTGTCTGAGAGAGAGTGTGTGTGTCTGAGAGAGAGAGAGAGTGTGTGTGTATCTGAGAGAGAGAGTGTGTGTGTCTGAGAGAGAGAGAGAGAGTGTGTGTATCAGAGGGAGAGAGAGAGTGTGTGTGTCACAGAGAGGGAGAGATTGTGTGTGTGTCTGAGAGAGTGTGAGTCTGAGAGTGGGTCTGGGAGTCTTGAGAGTGGGTCTGACCGTCTAATAGTGGGTCTGACAGTCTGAGATTGGGTCTGACAGTCTGAGAGTGGGTCTGACAGTCTGAGAGTGGGTCTGACAGTCTGAGAGTGGGTCTGACAGTCTGAGAGTGGGTCTGAGAGAGAGTGTGTGTGTGTGTGTGTCTGAGAGAGAGTGTGTGTGTCTGAGAGAGCGAGAGAGTGTGTGTGTGTCTGAGAGAGAGTGTGTGTGTCTGAGAGAGAGAGAGAGAGTGTGTGTGTATCTGAGAGAGAGAGAGAGTGTGTGTGTCTGAGAGAGAGAGAGAGTGTGTGTATCAGAGGGAGAGAGAGAGTGTGTGTGTCACAGAGAGGGAGAGATTGTGTGTGTGTCTGAGAGAGTGTGAGTCTGAGAGTGGGTCTGGGAGTCTTGAGAGTGGGTCTGACCGTCTAATAGTGGGTCTGACAGTCTGAGATTGGGTCTGACAGTCTGAGAGTGGGTCTGACAGTCTGAGAGTGGGTCTGACAGTCTGAGAGTGGGTGAGTGTGTGTGTGTGTGACTGATAGAGTGTGTGTGTGTGTGTGTGTGTGTGTGTCTGAGAGAGAGTGTGTGAGTCTGAGAGAGAGTGTGTGTGTCTGAGAGAGTGTGTGTGTCTGAGAGAGTGTGTGTGTCTGAGAGAGAGTGTGTGTCTCTGAGAGAGTGTGTGTGTGTCTGAGAGAGAGAGAGAGAGTGTGTGTGTCAGAGAGAGAGAGTGTGTGTCTGAGAGAGAGTGTGTGTGTCTGAGAGAGTGTGTGTGTGTGTCTGAGAGAGAGTGTGTGTGTGTGTCTGAGAGTGTGTATGTGTCTGAGAGAGAGTGTGTGTGTCAGAGAGAGTGTGTGTGTCAGTGTGTGTGTGTGTGTGTGTGTGTCAGAGAGTGTGTGTGTGTGTGTGTGTGTGTGTGTGTGTGTGTGTGTGTGTGTGTGTGTGTGTGTGTGTGTGTGTGTGTGTGTGTGTGTGTGTGTGTCTAGTGTGTGTGTGTATCTGAGAGAGGGGGTGTGTGTCTGAGAGAGTGTGTGTCAGAGAGTCTGTGTGTGTGTCAGAGAGTGTGTGTGTCAGAGAGATTGTGTGTGTGTGTGTGTGTGTGTGTGTGTGTGTGTCTGAGAGTGTGTGTGTCTAGTGTGTGTGTGTCTGAGAGTGTGTGTGTCTGAGAGTGTGTGTGTGTCTGAGAGATGGTGTGTGTGTGTGTGTCTGAGAGAGTGTGTGTGTCTGAGAGACTGTGTGTGTGTGTCTGAGAGAGAGTGTTTGTGTCAGAGAGAGTGTGTGTGTCTGAGAGAGAGTGTGTGTGTCTGAGAGAGAGTGTGTGTCTGAGAGAGAGTGTGTGTGTCTGAGAGAGAGTGTGTGTGTGTCTGAGAGAGAGAGTGTGTGTGTCTGAGAGAGAGAGAGAGTGTGTGTGTCTGAGAGAGAGAGAGAGTATGAGTGTCTGAGAGAGAGAGAGTGTGTGTGTCTAAGAGAGAATGTGTGTGTCTGAGAGAGAGTGTGTGTGTCTGAGTGTGAGTGTGTGTCTGAGAGAGAGTGTGTGTGTGTCCGAGAGAGAGTGTGTGTGCCTGAGAGAGAGAGAGAGTGTGTGTGTGTGTGTGTCTGAGAGAGAGTGTGTGTGTCTTAGAAAGAGAGAGTGTGTGTGTGTCTGAGAGAGAGTGTGTGTGTCTGAGAGAAAGAGAGTGTGTGTGTCTGAGAGAGAGAGAGAGAGAGAGAGAGAGAGAGTGTGTATCAGAAGGAGAGAGAGAGTGTGTGTGTCACAGAGAGAGAGAGAGAGTGTGTGTGTGTCTGAGAGAGTGTGAGTCTGAGAGTGGGTCTGGGAGTCTTGAGAGTGTGTCTGACAGTCGAATAGTGGGTCTGACAGTCTGAGATTGGGTCTGACAGTCTGAGAGTGGGTCTGACAGTCTGAGAGTGGGTCTGACAGTCTGAGAGTGGGTGAGTGTGTGTGTGTTACTGATAGTGTGTGTGTGTGTGTGTGTGTGTGTGTGTGTGTGTGTGTGTGTGTGTGTGTGTGTGTGTGTGTGTGTGTGTGTGTGTGTGTGTGTGTGTGTGTGTGTGTGTGTGTGTGTCTGAGAGAGAGTGTGTGAGTCTGAGAGAGAGTGTGTGAGTCTGAGAGAGAGTGTGTGTGTCTGAGAGAGTGTGTGTGTCTGAGAGAGTGTGTGTATCTGAGAGAGAGTGTGTGTGTGTCTGAGAGAGAGAGTGTGTGTGCGTCAGAGAGAGAGAGAGTGTGTGTCTGAGAGAGAGTGTGTGTGTCTGAGAGAGTGTGTGTGTGTCTGAGAGAGAGTGTGTGTGTGTCTGAGAGTGTGTGTGTCTGAGAGAGAGTGTGTGTGTCAGAGAGAGTGTGTGTGTCTGAGAGAGTGTGTGTGTCTGAGAGAGTGTGTGTGTCTGAGAGAGTGTGTGTGTCTCTGAGAGAGTGTGTGTGTGTCTGAGAGAGACACACACCCTCTCTCAGACACACACACACACTCTCAGACACACACACACTAGACACACACACTCTCAGACACACAGTGTGTGTGTGTGTGTGTGTGTGTGTGTGTGTGTGTGTGTGTGTGTGTGTGTGTGTGTGTGTGTGTGTGTGTGTGTGTGTGTCTGAGAGAGTGTGTGTCTGAGAGAGGGTGTGTGTGTCTGAGAGAGTGTGTGTGTCTGAGAGAGTGTGTGTGTGTGTGTGTCTGAGAGACTGTGTGTGTGTCTGAAAGAGAGTGTGTGTGTCAGAGAGAGTGTGTGTGTCTGAGAGAGAGAGAGTGTGTGTGTCTGAGAGAGAGTGTGTGTGTCTGAGAGAGAGTGTGTGTGTCTGAGAGAGAGTGTGTCTGAGAGAGAGTGTGTGTGTGTGTGTGTGTGTCTGAGAGAGAGTGTGTGTGTCTGAGAGAGCGAGAGAGTGTGTGTGTGTCTGAGAGAGAGTGTGTGTGTCTGAGAGAGAGAGAGAGTGTGTGTGTATCTGAGAGAGAGAGAGAGTGTGTGTGTCTGAGAGAGAGAGAGAGTGTGTGTATCAGAGGGAGAGAGAGAGTGTGTGTGTCACAGAGAGGGAGAGATTGTGTGTGTGTCTGAGAGAGTGTGAGTCTGAGAGTGGGTCTGGGAGTCTTGAGAGTGGGTCTGACCGTCTAATAGTGGGTCTGACAGTCTGAGATTGGGTCTGACAGTCTGAGAGTGGGTCTGACAGTCTGAGAGTGGGTCTGACAGTCTGAGAGTGGGTGAGTGTGTGTGTGTGTGACTGATAGAGTGTGTGTGTGTGTGTGTGTCTGAGAGAGAGTGTGTGAGTCTGAGAGAGAGTGTGTGTGTCTGAGAGAGTGTGTGTGTCTGAGAGAGTGTGTGTGTCTGAGAGAGAGTGTGTGTCTCTGAGAGAGTGTGTGTGTGTCTGAGAGAGAGAGAGAGTGTGTGTGTCAGAGAGAGAGAGTGTGTGTCTGAGAGAGAGTGTGTGTGTCTGAGAGAGTGTGTGTGTGTCTGAGAGAGAGTGTGTGTGTGTCTGAGAGTGTGTATGTGTCTGAGAGAGAGTGTGTGTGTCAGAGAGAGTGTGTGTGTCAGTGAGTGTGTGTGTGTGTGTGTGTGTGTCAGAGAGTGTGTGTGTGTGTGTGTGTGTGTGTGTGTGTGTGTGTGTGTGTGTGTGTGTGTGTGTGTGTGTGTGTGTGTGTGTGTGTGTGTGTGTCTAGTGTGTGTGTGTATCTGAGAGAGGGGGTGTGTGTCTGAGAGAGTGTGTGTCAGAGAGTCTGTGTGTGTGTCAGAGAGTGTGTGTGTCAGAGAGATTGTGTGTGTGTGTGTGTGTGTGTGTGTGTGTGTGTGTGTGTGTGTGTGTGTGTGTGTGTGTGTGTGTGTGTGTGTGTGTGTCTGAGAGTGTGTGTGTCTAGTGTGTGTGTGTCTGAGAGTGTGTGTGTCTGAGAGTGTGTGTGTGTCTGAGAGATGGTGTGTGTGTGTGTGTCTGAGAGAGTGTGTGTGTCTGAGAGACTGTGTGTGTGTGTCTGAGAGAGAGTGTTTGTGTCAGAGAGAGTGTGTGTGTCTGAGAGAGAGTGTGTGTGTCTGAGAGAGAGTGTGTGTCTGAGAGAGAGTGTGTGTGTCTGAGAGAGAGTGTGTGTGTGTCTGAGAGAGAGAGTGTGTGTGTCTGAGAGAGAGAGAGTGTGTGTGTTTGAGAGAGAGAGAGAGTGTGTGTGTCTAAGAGAGAATGTGTGTGTCTGAGAGAGAGTGTGTGTGTCTGAGAGTGAGTGTGTGTCTGAGAGAGAGTGTGTGTGTGTCCGAGAGAGAGTGTGTGTGCCTGAGAGAGAGAGAGAGAGTGTGTGTGTGTGTGTCTGAGAGAGAGTGTGTGTGTCTTAGAAAGAGAGAGTGTGTGTGTGTCTGAGAGAGAGTGTGTGTGTCTGAGAGAAAGAGAGTGTGTGTGTCTGAGAGAGAGAGAGAGAGAGAGAGAGAGAGTGTGTATCAGAAGGAGAGAGAGAGTGTGTGTGTCACAGAGAGAGAGAGAGAGAGAGTGTGTGTGTGTCTGAGAGAGTGTGAGTCTGAGAGTGGGTCTGGGAGTCTTGAGAGTGTGTCTGACAGTCGAATAGTGGGTCTGACAGTCTGAGATTGGGTCTGACAGTCTGAGAGTGGGTCTGACAGTCTGAGAGTGGGTCTGACAGTCTGAGAGTGGGTGAGTGTGTGTGTGTTACTGATAGTGTGTGTGTGTGTGTGTGTGTGTGTGTGTGTGTGTGTGTGTGTGTGTGTGTGTGTGTGTGTGTGTGTGTGTGTCTGAGAGAGAGTGTGTGAGTCTGAGAGAGAGTGTGTGAGTCTGAGAGAGAGTGTGTGTGTCTGAGAGAGTGTGTGTGTCTGAGAGAGTGTGTGTGTCTGAGAGAGAGTGTGTGTGTGTCTGAGAGAGAGAGTGTGTGTGCGTCAGAGAGAGAGAGTGTGTGTGTCTGAGAGAGAGTGTGTGTGTCTGAGAGAGTGTGTGTGTGTCTGAGAGAGAGTGTGTGTGTGTCTGAGAGTGTGTGTGTCTGAGAGAGAGTGTGTGTGTCAGAGAGAGTGTGTGTGTCTGAGAGAGTGTGTGTGTCTGAGAGAGTGTGTGTGTCTGAGAGAGTGTGTGTGTCTCTGAGAGAGTGTGTGTGTGTCTGAGAGAGACACACACCCTCTCTCAGACACACACACACACTCTCAGACACACACACACTAGACACACACACTCTCAGACACACAGTGTGTGTGTGTGTGTGTGTGTGTGTGTGTGTGTGTGTGTGTGTGTGTGTGTGTGTGTGTGTGTGTCTAGTGTGTGTGTGTATCTGAGAGAGGGGGTGTGTGTCTGAGAGAGTGTGTGTCAGAGAGTCTGTGTGTGTGTCAGAGAGTGTGTGTGTCAGAGAGATTGTGTGTGTGTGTGTGTGTGTGTGTGTGTGTGTGTGTGTGTGTGTGTGTGTGTGTGTGTCTGAGAGTGTGTGTGTCTAGTGTGTGTGTGTCTGAGAGTGTGTGTGTCTGAGAGTGTGTGTGTGTCTGAGAGATGGTGTGTGTGTGTGTGTCTGAGAGAGTGTGTGTGTCTGAGAGACTGTGTGTGTGTGTCTGAGAGAGAGTGTTTGTGTCAGAGAGAGTGTGTGTGTCTGAGAGAGAGTGTGTGTGTCTGAGAGAGAGTGTGTGTCTGAGAGAGAGTGTGTGTGTCTGAGAGAGAGTGTGTGTGTGTCTGAGAGAGAGAGTGTGTGTGTCTGAGAGAGAGAGAGTGTGTGTGTCTGAGAGAGAGAGAGAGTATGAGTGTCTGAGAGAGAGAGAGTGTGTGTGTCTAAGAGAGAATGTGTGTGTCTGAGAGAGAGTGTGTGTGTCTGAGTGTGAGTGTGTGTCTGAGAGAGAGTGTGTGTGTGTCCGAGAGAGAGTGTGTGTGCCTGAGAGAGAGAGAGAGTGTGTGTGTGTGTGTGTCTGAGAGAGAGTGTGTGTGTCTTAGAAAGAGAGAGTGTGTGTGTGTCTGAGAGAGAGTGTGTGTGTCTGAGAGAAAGAGAGTGTGTGTGTCTGAGAGAGAGAGAGAGAGAGAGAGAGAGAGTGTGTATCAGAAGGAGAGAGAGAGTGTGTGTGTCACAGAGAGAGAGAGAGAGAGAGTGTGTGTGTGTCTGAGAGAGTGTGAGTCTGAGAGTGGGTCTGGGAGTCTTGAGAGTGTGTCTGACAGTCGAATAGTGGGTCTGACAGTCTGAGATTGGGTCTGACAGTCTGAGAGTGGGTCTGACAGTCTGAGAGTGGGTCTGACAGTCTGAGAGTGGGTGAGTGTGTGTGTGTTACTGATAGTGTGTGTGTGTGTGTGTGTGTGTGTGTGTGTGTGTGTGTGTGTGTGTGTGTGTGTGTGTGTGTGTGTGTGTGTGTGTGTGTGTGTGTGTGTGTGTGTGTGTGTCTGAGAGAGAGTGTGTGAGTCTGAGAGAGAGTGTGTGAGTCTGAGAGAGAGTGTGTGTGTCTGAGAGAGTGTGTGTGTCTGAGAGAGTGTGTGTATCTGAGAGAGAGTGTGTGTGTGTCTGAGAGAGAGAGTGTGTGTGCGTCAGAGAGAGAGAGAGTGTGTGTCTGAGAGAGAGTGTGTGTGTCTGAGAGAGTGTGTGTGTGTCTGAGAGAGAGTGTGTGTGTGTCTGAGAGTGTGTGTGTCTGAGAGAGAGTGTGTGTGTCAGAGAGAGTGTGTGTGTCTGAGAGAGTGTGTGTGTCTGAGAGAGTGTGTGTGTCTGAGAGAGTGTGTGTGTCTCTGAGAGAGTGTGTGTGTGTCTGAGAGAGACACACACCCTCTCTCAGACACACACACACACTCTCAGACACACACACACTAGACACACACACTCTCAGACACACAGTGTGTGTGTGTGTGTGTGTGTGTGTGTGTGTGTGTGTGTGTGTGTGTGTGTGTGTGTGTGTGTGTGTGTGTGTGTGTGTGTGTCTGAGAGTGTGTGTGTCTGAGAGAGTGTGTGTCTGAGAGAGGGTGTGTGTGTCTGAGAGAGTGTGTGTGTCTGAGAGAGTGTGTGTGTGTGTGTGTCTGAGAGACTGTGTGTGTGTCTGAAAGAGAGTGTGTGTGTCAGAGAGAGTGTGTGTGTCTGAGAGAGAGAGAGTGTGTGTGTCTGAGAGAGAGTGTGTGTGTCTGAGAGAGAGTGTGTGTGTCTGAGAGAGAGTGTGTCTGAGAGAGAGTGTGTGTGTGTGTGTGTGTGTCTGAGAGAGAGTGTGTGTGTCTGAGAGAGCGAGAGAGTGTGTGTGTGTCTGAGAGAGAGTGTGTGTGTCTGAGAGAGAGAGAGAGTGTGTGTGTATCTGAGAGAGAGAGAGAGTGTGTGTGTCTGAGAGAGAGAGAGAGTGTGTGTATCAGAGGGAGAGAGAGAGTGTGTGTGTCACAGAGAGGGAGAGATTGTGTGTGTGTCTGAGAGAGTGTGAGTCTGAGAGTGGGTCTGGGAGTCTTGAGAGTGGGTCTGACCGTCTAATAGTGGGTCTGACAGTCTGAGATTGGGTCTGACAGTCTGAGAGTGGGTCTGACAGTCTGAGAGTGGGTCTGACAGTCTGAGAGTGGGTGAGTGTGTGTGTGTGTGACTGATAGAGTGTGTGTGTGTGTGTGTGTCTGAGAGAGAGTGTGTGAGTCTGAGAGAGAGTGTGTGTGTCTGAGAGAGTGTGTGTGTCTGAGAGAGTGTGTGTGTCTGAGAGAGAGTGTGTGTCTCTGAGAGAGTGTGTGTGTGTCTGAGAGAGAGAGAGAGTGTGTGTGTCAGAGAGAGAGAGTGTGTGTCTGAGAGAGAGTGTGTGTGTCTGAGAGAGTGTGTGTGTGTCTGAGAGAGAGTGTGTGTGTGTCTGAGAGTGTGTATGTGTCTGAGAGAGAGTGTGTGTGTCAGAGAGAGTGTGTGTGTCAGTGAGTGTGTGTGTGTGTGTGTGTGTGTCAGAGAGTGTGTGTGTGTGTGTGTGTGTGTGTGTGTGTGTGTGTGTGTGTGTGTGTGTGTGTGTGTGTGTGTGTGTGTGTGTGTGTGTGTCTAGTGTGTGTGTGTATCTGAGAGAGGGGGTGTGTGTCTGAGAGAGTGTGTGTCAGAGAGTCTGTGTGTGTGTCAGAGAGTGTGTGTGTCAGAGAGATTGTGTGTGTGTGTGTGTGTGTGTGTGTGTGTGTGTGTGTGTGTGTGTGTGTGTGTGTGTGTGTGTGTGTGTGTGTGTGTGTGTGTGTGTCTGAGAGTGTGTGTGTCTAGTGTGTGTGTGTCTGAGAGTGTGTGTGTCTGAGAGTGTGTGTGTGTCTGAGAGATGGTGTGTGTGTGTGTGTCTGAGAGAGTGTGTGTGTCTGAGAGACTGTGTGTGTGTGTGTCTGAGAGAGAGTGTTTGTGTCAGAGAGAGTGTGTGTGTCTGAGAGAGAGTGTGTGTGTCTGAGAGAGAGTGTGTGTCTGAGAGAGAGTGTGTGTGTCTGAGAGAGAGTGTGTGTGTGTCTGAGAGAGAGAGTGTGTGTGTCTGAGAGAGAGAGAGTGTGTGTGTTTGAGAGAGAGAGAGAGTGTGTGTGTCTAAGAGAGAATGTGTGTGTCTGAGAGAGAGTGTGTGTGTCTGAGAGTGAGTGTGTGTCTGAGAGAGAGTGTGTGTGTGTCCGAGAGAGAGTGTGTGTGCCTGAGAGAGAGAGAGAGAGTGTGTGTGTGTGTGTCTGAGAGAGAGTGTGTGTGTCTTAGAAAGAGAGAGTGTGTGTGTGTCTGAGAGAGAGTGTGTGTGTCTGAGAGAAAGAGAGTGTGTGTGTCTGAGAGAGAGAGAGAGAGAGAGAGAGAGAGTGTGTATCAGAAGGAGAGAGAGAGTGTGTGTGTCACAGAGAGAGAGAGAGAGAGAGTGTGTGTGTGTCTGAGAGAGTGTGAGTCTGAGAGTGGGTCTGGGAGTCTTGAGAGTGTGTCTGACAGTCGAATAGTGGGTCTGACAGTCTGAGATTGGGTCTGACAGTCTGAGAGTGGGTCTGACAGTCTGAGAGTGGGTCTGACAGTCTGAGAGTGGGTGAGTGTGTGTGTGTTACTGATAGTGTGTGTGTGTGTGTGTGTGTGTGTGTGTGTGTGTGTGTGTGTGTGTGTGTGTGTGTGTGTCTGAGAGAGAGTGTGTGAGTCTGAGAGAGAGTGTGTGAGTCTGAGAGAGAGTGTGTGTGTCTGAGAGAGTGTGTGTGTCTGAGAGAGTGTGTGTGTGTCTGAGAGAGAGTGTGTGTGTGTCTGAGAGAGAGAGTGTGTGTGCGTCAGAGAGAGAGAGTGTGTGTGTCTGAGAGAGAGTGTGTGTGTCTGAGAGAGTGTGTGTGTGTCTGAGAGAGAGTGTGTGTGTGTCTGAGAGTGTGTGTGTCTGAGAGAGAGTGTGTGTGTCAGAGAGAGTGTGTGTGTCTGAGAGAGTGTGTGTGTCTGAGAGAGTGTGTGTGTCTGAGAGAGTGTGTGTGTCTCTGAGAGAGTGTGTGTGTGTCTGAGAGAGACACACACCCTCTCTCAGACACACACACACACTCTCAGACACACACACACTAGACACACACACTCTCAGACACACAGTGTGTGTGTGTGTGTGTGTGTGTGTGTGTGTGTGTGTGTGTGTGTGTGTGTGTGTGTGTGTGTATCTGAGAGAGTGTGTGTGTCTGAGAGTGTGTGTGTCTAGTGTGTGTGTGTCTGAGAGTGTGTGTGTGTGTCTGAGAGAGGGTGTGTGTGTCTGAGAGAGTGTGTGTGTCTGAGAGAGTGTGTGTGTGTGTGTGTGTGTCTGAGAGACTGTGTGTGTGTCTGCGAGAGAGTGTGTGTGTCAGAGAGAGTGTGTGTGTCTGAGAGAGAGTGTGTGTCTGAGAGAGAGAGTGTGTGTGTCTGAGAGAGTGTGTGTCAGAGAGTGTGTGTGTGTGTGTGTGTCAGAGAGTGTGTGTGTCAGAGAGAGTGTGTGTGTGTGTGTGTGTGTGTGTGTGTGTGTGTGTGTGTGTGTGTGTGTGTGTGTCTGAGAGTGTGTGTGTCTAGTGTGTGTGTGTCTGAGAGTGTGTGTGTCTGAGAGTGTGTGTGTGTGTGTCTGAGAGATGGTGTGTGTGTCTGAGAGAGTGTGTGTGTCTGAGAGAGTGTGTGTGTGTGTCTGAGAGACTGTGTGTGTGTGTGTGTCTGAGAGAGAGTGTGTGTGTCAGAGAGAGTGTGTGTGTCTGAGAGACAGTGTGTGTGTCTGAGAGAGATTGTGTGTCTGAGAGAGAGTGTGTGTGTCTGAGAGAGAGTGTGTGTGTGTCTGAGAGAGAGAGTGTGTGTGTCTGAGAGAGAGAGAGTGTGTGTGTCTGAGAGAGAGAGAGAGAGAGAGAGTATGAGTGTCTGAGAGAGAGAGAGTGTGTGTGTCTAAGAGAGAGTGTGTGTGTCTAAGAGAGAGTGTGTGTGTCTGAGAGAGAGTGTGTGTGTCTGAGAGTGAGTGTGTGTCTGAGAGAGAGTATGTGTGTGTCCGAGAGAGAGTGTGTGTGCCTGAGAGATAGAGAGAGTGTGTGTGTGTGTCTGAGAGAGAGTGTGTGTGTCTTAGAAAGAGAGAGTGTGTGTGTCTGAGAGAGAGTGTGTGTGTCTGAGAGAAAGAGAGTGTGTGTGTCTGAGAGAGAGAGAGAGAGAGAGAGAGAGAGTGTGTATCAGAAGGAGAGAGAGAGTGTTTGTGTCACAGAGAGAGAGAGAGAGTGCGTGTGTGTCTGAGAGAGTGTGAGTCTGAGAGTGGGTCTGGGAGTCTTGAGAGTGTGTCTGACAGTCGAATAGTGGGTCTGACAGTCTGAGATTGAGTCTGACAGTCTGAGAGTGGGTCTGACAGTCCGAGAGTGGGTGAGTGTGTGTGTGTTACTGATAGAGTGTGTGTGTGTGTGTGTGTGTGTGTGTGTGTGTGTGTGTGTGTGTGTGTGTGTGTGTGTGTGTGTGTGTGTGTGTGTCTGAGAGTGTGTGTGTCTAGTGTGTGTGTGTCTGAGAGAGTGTGTGTGTCTGAGAGTGTGTGTGTCTAGTGTGTGTGTGTCTGAGAGTGTGTGTGTGTCTGAGAGAGGGTGTGTGTGTCTGAGAGAGTGTGTGTGTCTGAGAGTGTGTGTGTGTGTGTGTGTGTGTGTGTGTGTGTGTGTGTGTGTGTGTGTGTGTGTGTGTGTGTGTGTGTGTGTGTGTGTGTGTGTGTGTGTCTGAGAGACTGTGTGTGTGTCTGCGAGAGAGAGTGTGTGTCTGAGAGAGAGAGAGTGTGTGTGTCTGAGAGAGTGTGTGTCAGAGAGTGTGTGTGTGTGTGTGTGTGTGTGTGTGTGTGTGTGTCAGAGAGTGTGTGTGTCAGAGAGAGTGTGTGTGTGTGTGTGTGTGTGTGTGTCTGAGTGTGTGTGTGTCTAGTGTGTGTGTCTGAGAGTGTGTGTGTGTCTGAGAGATGGTGTGTGTGTGTGTCTAAGAGAGTGTGTGTGTCTGAGAGAGTGTGTGTGTGTGTGTCTGAGAGACTGTGTGTGTGTGTCTGAGAGAGAGTGTGTGTGTCAGAGAGAGTGTGTGTGTCTGAGAGAGAGTGTGTGTGTCTGAGAGAGAGTGTGTGTCTGAGA
>NC_134483.1:326705555-326825555 GCF_040206685.1 Ascaphus truei
TGTGTCTGAGAGAGTGTGTGTGTCTGAGAGAGTGTGTGTGTCTGAGAGAGAGTGTGTGTGTGTCTGAGAGAGAGAGAGAGAGTGTGTGTGCGTCAGAGAGAGAGAGAGTGTGTGTCTGAGAGAGAGTGTGTGTGTCTGAGAGAGTGTGTGTGTGTGTCTGAGAGAGAGTGTGTGTGTGTGTGTCTGAGAGTGTGTGTGTCTGAGAGAGAGTCTGTGTGTCAGAGAGAGTGTGTGTGTCAGAGAGAGTGTGTGTGTCAGAGAGTGTGTGTGTGTGTGTGTGTCTGAGAGTGTGTGTGTCTAGTGTGTGTGTGTCTGAGAGAGTGTGTGTGTCTAGTGTGTGTGTGTCTGAGAGAGGGTGTGTGTGTCTGAGAGAGAATGTGTGTCTGAGAGAGTGTGTGTGTGTGTGTGTGTGTCTGAGGGACTGTGTGTGTGTCTGCGAGAGAGTGTGTGTGTCAGAGAGGGTGTGTGTGTCTGAGAGAGAGTGTGTGTCTGAGAGAGAGTGTGTGTCTGAGAGAGAGTGTGTGTGTCTGAGAGAGAGTGTGTGTGTCTGAGAGAGAGAGTGTGTGTGTCTGAGAGAGAGAGAGTGTGTGTGTCTGAGAGAGAGAGAGAGTGTGTGTGTGTCTGAGAGAGAGAGTGTGTGTGTCTGAGAGAGAGTGTGTGTCTGAGAGAGAGTGTGTGTGTGTGTGTCTGAGAGAGAGTGTGTGTGTCTGAGAGAGAGAGAGTGTGTGTGTCTGAGAGAGAGAGAGGGTGTGTGTATCAGAGGGAGAGAGAGAGAGTGTGTGTCACAGAGAGAGAGAGAGAGTGTGTGTGTGTCTGAGAGAGTGTGAGTCTGAGAGTGGGTCTGGGAGTCTTGAGAGTGGGTCTGCCAGTCTAATAGTGGGTCTGACAGTCTGAGATTGGGTCTGACAGTCTGAGAGTGGGTCTGACAGTCTGAGAGTGGGTCTGACAGTCTGAGAGTGGGTGAGTGTGTGTGTGTGACTGATAGAGTGTGTGTGTGTGTCTGAGAGAGAGTGTGTGAGTCTGAGAGAGAGTGTGTGTTTCTGAGAGAGAGTGTGTGTCTCTGAGAGAGTGTGTGTGTGTATGAGAGAGAGAGAGTGTGTGTGTGTGTAGAGAGAGAGAGAGTGTGTGTGTCTGAGAGAGAGTGTGTGTGTGTCTGAGAGAGAGAGTGTGTGTGTGTGTGTGTGTGTGTGTGTGTGTGTGTGTCTGAGAGTGTGTATGTGTCTGAGAGAGAGTGTGTGTGTGTGTGTCAGAGAGAGTGTGTGTGTCAGAGAGAGTGTGTGTGTGTCAGAGAGTGTGTGTGTGTGTTTGAGTGTGTGTGTGTCTAGTGTGTGTGTGTCTGAGAGAGTGTGTGTATCTGAGAGAGGGTGTGTGTGTCTGAGAGAGAGTGTGTGTGTCTGAGAGAGTGTGTGTGTGTCTGAGAGACTGTGTGTGTGTCTGAGAGAGAGTGTGTGTGTCAGAGAGAGTGTGTGTGTCAGAGAGAGTGTGTGTGTCTGAGAGAGTGTGTGTGTGTGAGAGAGAGTGTGTGTCTGAGAGAGAGTGTGTGTGTCTGAGAGAGAGTGTGTGTCTGAGAGAGAGTGTGTGTGTGTCCGAGAGAGAGTGTGTGTGCCTGAGAGAGAGAGAGAGAGAGCGTGTGTGTGTGTCTGAGAGAGAGTGTGTGTGTCTTAGAAAGAGAGAGTGTGTGTGTCTGAGAGAGAGTGTGTGTGTCTGAGAGAAAGAGAGTGTGTGTGTCTGAGAGAGAGAGAGAGAGAGAGAGAGAGTGTGTGTATCAGAAGTAGAGAGGGAGTGTGTGTGTCACAGAGAGAGAGAGAGAGTGTGTGTGTGTCTGAGAGAGTGTGAGTCTGAGAGTGGGTCTGGGAGTCTTGAGAGTGTGTCTGACAGTCTGAGAGTGGGTCTGACAGTCTGAGAGTGGGTCTGACAGTCTGAGAGTGGGTCTGACAGTCTGAGAGTGGGTCTGACAGTCCGAGAGTGGGTGAGTGTGTGTGTGTGACTGATAGAGTGTGTGTGTGTGTGTGTGTGTGTGTGTGTGTGTGTGTGTGTGTGTGTGTGTGTATGTGTCTGAGAGAGAGTGTGTGAGTCTGAGAGAGAGTGTGTGTGTCTGAGAGAGTGTGTGTGTCTGAGAGAGTGTGTGTGTCTGAGAGAGAGTGTGTGTGTGTCTGAGAGAGAGAGAGAGAGTGTGTGTGCGTCAGAGAGAGAGAGAGTGTGTGTCTGAGAGAGAGTGTGTGTGTCTGAGAGAGTGTGTGTGTGTGTCTGAGAGAGAGTGTGTGTGTGTGTGTCTGAGAGTGTGTGTGTCTGAGAGAGAGTCTGTGTGTCAGAGAGAGTGTGTGTGTCAGAGAGAGTGTGTGTGTCAGAGAGTGTGTGTGTGTGTGTGTGTGTGTGTCTGAGAGTGTGTGTGTCTAGTGTGTGTGTGTCTGAGAGAGTGTGTGTGTCTAGTGTGTGTGTGTCTGAGAGAGGGTGTGTGTGTCTGAGAGAGAATGTGTGTCTGAGAGAGTGTGTGTGTGTGTGTGTGTGTCTGAGGGACTGTGTGTGTGTCTGCGAGAGAGTGTGTGTGTCAGAGAGGGTGTGTGTGTCTGAGAGAGAGTGTGTGTCTGAGAGAGAGTGTGTGTCTGAGAGAGAGTGTGTGTGTCTGAGAGAGAGTGTGTGTGTCTGAGAGAGAGAGTGTGTGTGTCTGAGAGAGAGAGAGTGTGTGTGTCTGAGAGAGAGAGAGAGAGTGTGAGTGTCTGAGAGAGAGAGAGTGTGTGTGTCTGAGAGAAAATGTGTGTGTCTGAGAGAGAGTGTGTGTCTGAGAGAGAGTGTGTGTGTGTCTGAGAGAGAGTGTGTGTGTCTGAGAGAGTGTGTGTGTCTGAGAGATTGAAGGTGTGTGTGTCTGAGAGAGAGAGAGTGTGTGTGTCTGAGAGAGAGAGAGGGTGTGTGTCTGAGAGAGAGAGAGGGTGTGTGTATCAGAGGGAGAGAGAGAGTGTGTGTGTCACAGAGAGAGAGAGAGAGAGAGAGTGTGTGTGTCTGAGAGAGTGTGAGTCTGAGAGTGGGTCTGGGAGTCTTGAGAGTGGGTCTGACAGTCTAATAGTGGGTCTGACAGTCTGAGATTGGGTCTGACAGTCTGAGAGTGGGTCTGACAGTCTGAGAGTGGGTCTGACAGTCTGAGAGTGGGTGAGTGTGTGTGTGACTGAGAGAGAGTGTGTGAGTCTGAGAGAGAGTGTGTGTTTCTGAGAGAGAGTGTGTGTCTCTGAGAGAGTGTGTGTGTGTATGAGAGAGAGAGTGTGTGTGTGTGTGTGTGTGTGTCAGAGAGAGAGAGAGTGTGTGTGTCTGAGATAGAGTGTGTGTGTCTGAGAGAGTGTGTGTGTGTGTGTGTGTCTGAGAGTGTGTATGTGTCTAGTGTGTGTGTGTCTGAGAGAGTGTGTGTGTCTAGTGTGTGTGTGTCTGAGAGAGGGTGTGTGTGTCTGAGAGAGAATGTGTGTCTGAGAGAGTGTGTGTGTGTGTGTGTGTGTCTGAGGGACTGTGTGTGTGTCTGCGAGAGAGTGTGTGTGTCAGAGAGGGTGTGTGTGTCTGAGAGAGAGTGTGTGTCTGAGAGAGAGTGTGTGTCTGAGAGAGAGTGTGTGTGTCTGAGAGAGAGTGTGTGTGTCTGAGAGAGAGAGTGTGTGTGTCTGAGAGAGAGAGAGTGTGTGTGTCTGAGAGAGAGAGAGAGAGTGTGAGTGTCTGAGAGAGAGAGAGTGTGTGTGTCTGAGAGAAAATGTGTGTGTCTGAGAGAGAGTGTGTGTCTGAGAGAGAGTGTGTGTGTGTCTGAGAGAGAGTGTGTGTGTCTGAGAGAGTGTGTGTGTCTGAGAGATTGAAGGTGTGTGTGTCTGAGAGAGAGAGAGTGTGTGTGTCTGAGAGAGAGAGAGGGTGTGTGTCTGAGAGAGAGAGAGGGTGTGTGTATCAGAGGGAGAGAGAGAGTGTGTGTGTCACAGAGAGAGAGAGAGAGAGAGAGTGTGTGTGTCTGAGAGAGTGTGAGTCTGAGAGTGGGTCTGGGAGTCTTGAGAGTGGGTCTGACAGTCTAATAGTGGGTCTGACAGTCTGAGATTGGGTCTGACAGTCTGAGAGTGGGTCTGACAGTCTGAGAGTGGGTCTGACAGTCTGAGAGTGGGTGAGTGTGTGTGTGACTGAGAGAGAGTGTGTGAGTCTGAGAGAGAGTGTGTGTTTCTGAGAGAGAGTGTGTGTCTCTGAGAGAGTGTGTGTGTGTATGAGAGAGAGAGTGTGTGTGTGTGTGTGTGTGTGTCAGAGAGAGAGAGAGTGTGTGTGTCTGAGATAGAGTGTGTGTGTCTGAGAGAGTGTGTGTGTGTGTGTGTGTCTGAGAGTGTGTATGTGTCTGATAGAGAGTGTGTGTGTGTCAGAGAGAGTGTGTGTGTCAGAGAGAGTGTGTGTGTCAGAGAGTGTGTGTGTGTGTTTGAGTGTGTGTGTGTCTAGTGTGTGTGTGTCTGAGAGAGTGTGTGTGTCTGAGAGTGTGTGTGTATCTGAGAGAGGTTGTGTGTGTCTGAGAGAGTGTGTGTGTCTGAGAGACTGTGTGTGTGTCTGAGAGTCTGTGTGTGTGTCTGAGAGAGAGTGTGTGTGTCAGAGAGAGTGTGTGTGTCTGAGAGAGTGTGTGTGTCTGAGAGAGTGTGTGTGTCTGAGAGAGAGTGTGCGTCTGAGAGAGAGTGTGTGTGTCTGAGAGAGTGTGTGTGTCTGAGAGAGAGAGAGTGTGTATGTCTGAGAGAGAGTGTGTGTGTCTGAGAGAGAGAGAGAGAGAGAGAGAGAGAGAGAGTGTGTGTGTGTCTGAGAGAGAGTGTGTGTGTCTGAGAGAGAGAGAGTGTGTGTGTGTCTGAGAGAGAGTGTGTGTGTCTGAGAGAGAGTGTGTGTGTCTGAGAGAGAGTGTGTGTGTCTGGGAGAGAGTGTGTGTGTGTCTGAGAGAGAGAGTGTGTGTGTCTGAGAGAGAGAGAGTGTGTGTCTGAGAGAGAGAGTATGTGTGTCTGAGAGAGAAAGAGTGTGTGTGTCTGAGAGAGAGTGCGTGTGTCTGAGAGAGAGAGTGTGTGTGTCTGAGAGAGAGAGTGTGTGTGTCTGAGAGAGAGAGAGTGTGTGTATCAGAGGGAAAGAGAGTGTGTGTCAGAGAGAGAGAGTGTGTGTGTCTGAGAGCGTGTGAGTCGAGAGTGGGTCTGACAGTCTGAGAGTGGGTCCTACATTCTGAGAGTGGTCTGACAGTCTGAGAGTGGGTCTGACAGTCTGAGAGTGGGTCTGACAGTCTGAGAGTGGGGCTGACAGTCTGAGAGTGGGTCTGACAGTCTGAGAGTGGGTCTGAGAGTCTGAGAGTGGGTCTGAGAGTCTGAGAGTGGGTCTAAGAGTCTGAGTGACAGTGGGTCTGAGAGTCTGAGTGAGAGTGGGTCTGAGAGTGAGAGAGAGTGGGTCTGAGTCTGTGAGTGGGTCTGAGAGTCTGTGAGTGGGTCTGAGAGCCTGAGAGAGAGAGTGGGTCTGAGAGTCTGAACGAGAGAATGGGTCTGAGCGAGAGTGGGTCTGAGAGTCTGATTTCCCTACCCCCTTCCCGATTTCTGTGTGTGTGTGCATGTGTGTGTGTGCGCGTGTGCATTTGCGTGTGCACAGGCACCAACCCACAGTCAGTCATAGTCACCCACCACCCAAGAGTCAGTCAGTCACCCAAAGAGAAGCAGTTCCAGCCATCACATTAGTGGTGAGTTCATTAAATGTTTGACCAAATATAGCAGGCTAATTTTTAAGTTGATAATTTTGGATGGCCCTCGAATGATTTTATAAATATCAAAATGGCCCTTGTCATAAAAAAAGTTCCCCACCCCTGATCTAGACCAACAGCTAGATCCATTTTATATCAACAACCTTTCAAATTGCTAGTAGACATGCACAGGGAAATAAATCAATGAAGATTTTTTAGGTTTACAGCTAAAAGGTCTATGGCATTTCTCTGTAATTAGCACCCAATGGGTAAAACAACAAAAATTAGGTTGGGATAATTATTGCTTTTTCTCTATTATGAGTCATCTATGAATAAGTAGAATACACAGTACTTGTTTGTATTACCCAATAACACTTTGTGTTCTGTGGCAAGCAAGTGGAATCACTTCCTGCAGTTTGTAGAGTTTTATTTATTTAAAATAAAGTATTTCATTTCAGTTTGTGTGTGGGAGATGAGTGCAGAGGTACAACCAGTGAGACATAGATTGGGGAAATAAAGTGGCATTTATTTAGCCGTAGCTTCAAAACAATACTAGTTTGTATTACTAACAAAACAAGCGTACAACAGAGACCTTGGCATTTTTATTGAAATATTTTCCTACACAAGTCGTTGTTAGTTTTGCACTCCAATCAAGATTATTGAGTTAACAAAATAGGTTTCAAACAGTTAGTAAAAAAAAGCACTAACTAAACTAAAGCAGCATTTCTCAGTAAGGTTTTACTGTTCTACATTTTAGTAGGTTTACAGTTGTTTCATCACATCAGAAGGATGTCTGAAAAAAATTGATTTGACCCATGTTGACAGGAGTATTTAAAAAAATATTTTCAATCTTTACTTTAAGAGCTGCATTTTCAACATGTTCTCAATGTTTTCAAATAACAAAACCCATTTAGCCTTCTATGAAGCTCTGCACAGCAGTATGCTTACTAAGAGGCTGTTGTGAACTTCACCTTTAACACGAAAGAGTGCTCGCATTAGTGTTAACTTTAAGGGTTGGGGTACATTCCATACTTGCATACCAAAACAGTGACACATTAGCAGTCCACACACAACAAAAAACAAAGTTATTGGGCTTTCTATTAACTAATATGGATTCCTGAAGCAAAATGTTATCAATGGTATGAAACAATGTTATGATAAAATGTAGTTACAAGGTACAATACATTACCACACAAGTTGCTGACCACTGTGAATGAATTATTGATTATTATACGGTAAGTCAATATTCTTCTAACAGTGCATTCCAAATCAGAAAATACAACTGGGTATTTTTTACACCAGTGCTTGTGCTATTGAACATAATGGCATATTTGCTCTGAAAAATCCTTTTTTTTATTCCAGATTTTAACAGAGTAGTCCCATCTTCTTCTACATCAGTCAATTTTATAAAAAAAAAAATCTGAAAGTTTTAATTGCTCCTAAATTAATCAAGCACTCCATCTCACATGAATAAGGGTCACCGCTGCTTTGCATTTCTTGGGATGAAAGAAAACAAGGATAAAAAAAAAAAGGTTGGAGAGAGAGAGGTTTTGTCTTGAAAAGGAAACATAAAACATGAATTGGACAAATTGTGAACCATGCTTCTGAAGCTGTCATTTTGAAGAATTTGATATAGAAGTTTAAATTCTCTGTAACCCAGGCAATGCAAAAAAACACTACAAAAGCCTAATACTGTGAGCACAAAAATTATGAATAGCTTGTCTTAGAACTCTGGCTCAATCCAATGCCAACATGGCAAATATCTTATTGAAGTAGTCCTGAGCGTTTTCATTTCATAATGTAATTTCTATAGTATGTTATGTGCCTAGAATAGCAAGCAGCATAATAACGTGCTGAGAGAATATCAGGTCTATGTAAGAAAGTATGGTATTTTTCTTTTCTTTTTTTAAGGTTGATTCCAGCAGAACAATTTGTGACATAGTTTTTCGTTTGTTAAGTGACAAAGGCATTTAATCACATTCACTACATTTTTGGGAAGCTTATGAAGCATAATCAAGACACAGTAAGAGCAGCACACGCTGTATTAAGCATAATAGTAATTCCTACCTGTAATGCCATTCATAACATTAGCCGCACTGCTTCTTGAATGGAGACTTCCTCTTTATTACATTTGAAATTCAAATGAGATTCCATTACTGGTGTGATGGGAAATGTCTTTGAAAGACATTTATGAATCACCGCTGGATAAGAGCAATGCGTATGTGAACTTGTTAAATACTAAAGAATATGCAATAACATGCTGTCAATCCAAAAAAAAAAAAAAGAAACAAGAAATATCCTACGGTGAAATGCTACAACTGATTTAAAGACTTTGGAGAGCCCCATTTTTAGCACCTGCATGTAAATTCTAGGACCAACATTCTATCAGAATGTAGCAAGAGCTCTACTATTAACACCTTGAATGCTAGACCCTTTTGTGGACTGAAAGTTGGAATCGCTGAATCAAGCTCATGACTCTAACCATAACATAAAAGGGCCTCAGACACGAGGCAGCAAACTAATAATGTTCTGGGAAAAGTAAACTATGGAGAAGGTTTAGGAACATGGACAATTTTGCTAGGTGCATATACAGTTTCCAATTATCAGTACCGGAAGGCCTCCAGTAGTCATATTCATATAGCAGTAACCCACACTAAGATGATTGCACAAGCCCAGAAACAGATTGGAACGTTAGGCCTCATGCACCTCGTTTCTTTGGAGCAGTGGATTTTTATTTTGTATTATTTGAACCTTATTCTGCTGCAATAATAGAAGCTTTGTTGCAGAAAAACGGACATTAACTTAAATGGCAATCTTCCTGTGAAAAGCATAATAAATAAGGCCTTATGAGTCTTAAATGTTTGTGTTGTCTTTTTTTCTCATATGTCCCACATCCTGCATAGGATTAAATATTACATGAAGGGCACTACACATATTGACATTGACCTCTTGTATATTCCATCTAAAAATAAAACTCTAGTGGTTATGAGAACTTTTGAGCATCCGGCCGTACAATAAGGGAAAACAATCCAAAAAGAGGGAGACGTAAACAGAAATGGAGCATAGTTATGCTTCTGTGCAGCTGGATGGCCCGAAGCCAAACTATAACTAAGGAGTGACCCATCCCATTTAGATTGTATGTAGCAATCTTATTGTTGCTTCCCACATGCATAACCATACGTTTATCTGTATTAAACCTCATCTCTCATTTACTGTACCTGCCCAAGCTCTTCTTTTATCCAAGACCATCTGATTTTACTAGTTGACATAATGTAGTGTTATCAGCACAGATACTGACTTTGCTATCTGTGGGGACTATTCTGGTAGCTCCAAGGTTGTCCTTGTCAAACCGCTTGGTTTGACAAAGCAATAAGTAACAGAATAAAAATTGGAATTAGTCTGTATAGCGTCTAATTACATTGCATCTATTAAAATGTGCATCTATTAAAACATTGCATCTATTAAACTGTGATATTCTGTGCATTTAAACAGCCAGGCCGTGTGATTTGTATTTTGTTTTGATTAGATTATGTTGTGAGATCACGCATCAACCACAGTATATGATGCCATTATTTTATGCAGCATTCGTCAGTGCTGTTCGGAGAGAGGGAGAGACAGACTGAGCTTTGGAATTTGGACGTAGGATTTTTTTGGTGTAAACTGTTAGCGAATTCTGTGTTGTCTGCTGCTCTTCTATTTTGCTTTATACTTTTATTATTGTGTGAGAAATTCTTACATTATGTCTGTACAGTTGTCACGGGAGACCAGGACTTTTAACACTTATTTATATTTGTACCGGGAGTAAAAACAAAATGCAGTTTATTCGGGTAAACCTGCGTGCAATACAAAGAATAACACAAAATGCAGATAAACACACACTTACTGGGGGTCTGAGGTGAAATCTAGGCTCAAACAGGTGCAGGGTGTTTGCTTCGGTAGACTTACCCTGACCGGGATATATAAACGGGCTTCCGGGTCCTCTTTTTGGCTTCAGTTCCTAGCCGCGACCGCTACGTTCAATTCTCAGAACTTGGGGCTGACGCCTGACTTAGGGCCTCATGCAGTAAGCAGAGCTAAGCCACCTATCGCCAGCTTGTCGCTAAAAAAGCCTACAGCGATTCAGTAAACCCCAATAAGCCAGTGATAAGAGCAAAAATCGTCGGTTTGGTTTTTGCCGGGAAAAAAAAATCGCCAAACGCGCGGGGATAAGCCACATACCGCCACTTATCGCCAGCTTCTCAAACTCGTTCAATTCTGGTAGCCCCGATCAGCTTATTGAGGCTGATCGCCGCTCTAGAATTGAGATTTCCTCTCCTAATCGTCCCGCCAGAAAAAGTTGTCAAGAATGTTGTGAGAAGCAGCCGATAAGAAGCGAGACGGCACTTAGAAAAAAAATTGAATTTTTCCTGCATCGGATTGATGCCTGGATACTCCAGAGCTGATATCCATTAATTTCACCACCGGAGACCCCATGCATGAATCTGATACATGAAAAATGCATTTACAGGTAACTTCATTACCTTAGCGTCTAACAGCTTTTAAAAATTATTTTTAATAAAAATGTTAAAACTAGTTTAGATGAGCAGGGGCTCTCCGGAGCGGAACCGCGTTGATTTCAGGTCCCGGGACCCCCTGCTTCCCAAGATACAGGCCCCGTTAAGGGGTACCGGTATCTCCTATGCATTTTATTCCCACAGTCACATGACGTGGGACATTTAAATGCATAGGAGATACCGGCACCCCATAACGGGGCCTGTATCTCGGGAAGCATGGGGTGCCCGGACCTCAAATCAATGCGGTTCTGCTCCGGAGACCCCCTGCACATCTAAACAAGTAAAAGAAAATTATATTAAAACAGCTGCCACCCACAATAAACATTAAAAACACAACAACACTAATACCCACCTCCTCTACCACCAGATGATTGATACCAGAGGCCGCAGGTGTCTGGGGGTCCTCGGGTGATCCCCATGGGTGTCTGTGGGCCCTCGGTTGGTCCCCACAGGTGTCTGGGGTCCTCAGGTGGTCCCCACGGGTGTCTGTGGGCCCTCAGGTGGTCACCACGGGTGTTCGGGGGTCCTCAGGTGGTCTCCGTGGGTGTCTGAGGGCTCTCGGGTGGTCCCCGTGGGTGTCCGGGGGTCCTCAGGTGGTCCCCGTGGGTGTCTGGGGGCCCTCGGTTGGTCCCCGCTGGCATGCATAACCAATCGTGTGGCAATTTTTTTCTGCAATACATTGAAATAAATAAACCCCCTACCCCCCCCCCCCCCAACACATACAGAATAGTAATGGGCAAAATATGGATAATAGTGGATTTTATCCAGGTATGTATAATAGTGCTTTTGCCCATTATAAAATAAAAAATTAGCCAGCATAAATAAAGTAAATAAACCTTTCTAATTACCCCAGCCATCATGAAGGGCGTCCTCATCAGCATAATGCAGGTCCATGTCCACCGATGCCAGCAACAATACATGAAAAAATACAAACTAATGGCCCCTAAACCTTTAATCACCTTAGCGGTTAATTACCGCTATAGTAATTAAGGGGTTAACCCACCCTCCCCCGCTACCCACCCGAGAGGCCTAACCACCCACCCCAGACCACTATACCCACCCTGTACCCACTGATTGGCATAGTGGTCATCATACCCATTTAATATGGGTATGTTAAGCCACTAAAGCAGTCAATTGTCACCCTAATAAAAAAGCATGAATACCAAAAATTTACAATAAAAGATATACACATGCACCTAAACACCCCAATTAAATAAATAAAAGCACTAGCCAACCAATTAAATAAACAAAAGCACTAGACAACCAATTAAATATAGAAATAAAAGCACTAGCCATCCAATTAAATACATAAATAAAAGCACTAGCCAACCAATCTATTTAATAAATAAAAGCAGTAACCAACAAAACAATTAATTAATTTTAAACACTAGCCAACAAAACAATTAATTCATTTAAACCAATAGCCAACAAAACAAATAATTAATTTTAAATGCTAACCAATCCTAAAATGTACTTAATACAAGCCATTCAAAATCCAAACAATTGAATCCAAACAATAAAAAAATATAATAAATTACAATACAGTTCTAAACAAGCATTTGCCAAAAAATGCATTTTCTGTCACTGTATTTATCTGTACCATAAAAGGGCACAGATCAATGCATTATCAGTCAATGGGCAATCACAAACATAAAAATAAATAAATACAATGAAAAAACCTGAAAAAAAGACATTTGCATATATACTTACCTTTAGACGTCTTCACCCTCTGAATCCCATTTTATCGGCAATTTCTTGTACCGCAACATCATCACCCGCAATCCAACGCCATCCACCTTTAAGACCAGCTTCAGGTAAAAAAAATCTTCTTTCTTTTATCTTCTATCACCGTCGGCTTTCTTCATCTGTCATTATCTTTTCTTTAATCTTCTATCTTCATCTGTCAATCCAAAATCCAATGGTAAATCCAATTTTACGGTCAGATGGTACAGCTCTAATCCAATTGGACGATGTATCATGTGCCCGCCTCTTTTTTTATTTTTATTTTAAGGCTGTGACGTCATATCCAAGGGAGGTATGTCACATCCTTAAAACCACATGACTATATCACATGGTATTACAGCCAATGGGATTGAAGACAATCCCATAGGTTGCTGTACCATGTGATAGGTTACATTAGTTCAAAAGGATGTTAAGTTGATTTAAGGGATGATGTCACCTATGTGGACCACCTGAGGATCCCCGGACACCCAAGGGGACTACCTGAGTACCCCTGCAGCTGGGCTATAGTTTTTTGCCCATTACTGCACTGTATGTGTTGGGAGGGTGTATTTATTTCAATTTATTGCAAAAATAAAATTTGCCCCAGGATTGGTACATCAGGCCTGCAGGGACCTGCGGGGACCACCCGAGGGCCCCCAGACAGCTGCGGAGACCACCTGAGGACCCCCAGACACCAGAGGGGACCACCTGGGGACCCCCATAAACCCGTGGGGACCACCTGAGGACCCCTGCGGGTGCAAGGACCACCCAAGGACCCACAGACACCCGCGGGAACCACCCGATGGCCCCCAGAAACCCGTGGGGACCACCTGAGGACACTCGGATACCTGCAGGGACCACCTGAGCAACCACAGGGACAACCTGAGGACCCCTGGTCATCTGTGGGGACCACCTGTGGGCCCCCAGAAACCAGCAGGGATCACCTTAGGACCCCCGCGGCCTCTGGTATGAATCATGTTAGTGGTAGAGGTGGTGGGTATAAGTGTTTATTATGGGTAGCGTGGGCGGGTGAAGTAGGTATTTGGGCCTTGCTGTGTAGCGGGAGGGTTTAACCCCTTCAGTGCCTTAGCGGTACACATTACTGGGGTTAACCTACAACATCCTACAACATCCTACAGGCTGATCCTGTACATCCATAAGATGGATAGGGGCCAGACACCAGGCTTAACACTCCTTGAGAAAGGGCTGCATAGCCTGAAACGTGTGGGAGAATTGTCCTTTTCTGTCCTTAGTGTTTTTTGTTTTTAATATGCAATCAATAAAACTTTTTTTTTTTTCCATTTACCTGGTGAGTTGACTGGTGCTTACTTTTGGACTTTGCTGTTAACCAATTTTTCACCTACCTGTATCGCTTGGCCGATTGGAGTGACGCACATCCGTAGCGCAGGTACTACCTTTGGATTCACGACGCGTCACGGGAGAACGCCGACGGATGACGGGTACCTCCATGTGCAGCAAGAGACCGGAGCAACAATTAGAGCTTTCCCGGATGAACTGAAGCCTTAGCTACCACTATTGGCCTCAGCACTCGGGATCTCTACGGCCCCAGCTCAAGGATTCATGTATTTACCATAATACCTCTGGATATTTGGGGATGCAGAAGTGACCGACCGAGAACTTCACTGTGGATCGGGGATGTAGAGGTATTGTTTATTTACTGCTTCACATTCCCCACCAGTTCTCCTATAGTGTCCATCTTTCCCCTTCCAGTTTTCCTCTCTTTATCACCGTGATATTACCTATCATCAGTCTCTTACCTGCTATATGCCAAGCATGTAGGTCCAGACCATACTATATACGGACATTATATATGGACATTATATTTTGGGACTCCTTGCTTTGCTTCGTGAGTTCCCATCATTGCTATTTTTGGAGCTGAGGGTAGTTTTTTGTTTTCTAATTAACCTTCAATACGCTGGTCTCTGGACCCCTACCATCACACAAAGTTCTAATTAGAATATCAAAGTTAAGGTTGGAGGAAAGTAATGCATAATAAGAAAATATACAGTTATTGAGTAGATGCAGGAATATGCATAATGCTCTTGATCGACCCAAAGAGTCTATTTAAATAGTTTAAAGATACCCTATAATGAGCCATAGAAAATGTCACGACAGTCAAAAAGTGTGCCTTAATATGTTTCTTGTTAAATGTAAATGTCAAATGAAGTTTCCATATTCATATTTTTAAAGTCTATGTATATAGTACCTATATCTACCTGTATATAGGGCTATCAGACAGAGAACCCTCTATGGAGCAACCAGAGCCTATCATGGTCCCTCAAGATGTCGTTGGTTATCTTGAGTCTTGCTTTTATCCAGGCAGAAAGCAGTGTTAAAAGTAATGTACCATGTGCAATTCAAGTACTGTCTGCTCTGTCTACTGAGGCACCATGTGGATGTCACTACTGCAGCACAATTGAGGTAAAGGAAGGCCAGCACCTATGTCATTCTGAACAACACATAATATAGGACACCCTGTGAAACTTGATTTAAGACAACCGCAGGCATCAAAGGGAGGCCATGGCAATGGGACGGCAAATCCTTAATCCATTGATAAGTCCCACTAATCATATTGTGTGTGTCCTTCAACAAGTTAGAGAGATAATGTATCCTCCTTTAAGCCTCACCTTGCCCACCGTGTCTGTAGTGAGTGATCATTCTGGTCACTCACACAGCCCCTCTTTCCCAGTGAAAGGATATCCTGAACAGCGTGGAGGGCAAAGGTGCGGACACTCGAATGTGCAGAAATAAGCTCGATTTTATTATTATTTTTTTTCCATTTCATACATTTATGTTAATGTTATATTAATAATATTTGTAGTTATTTCTACATTTCTTTACACAAATTGAGAGAAGATTCAATGCATTTATGATAGATTAGTGCTTAATTCATTTAGACAAAGTAATTTTTACACATATATTTATAAAAGTTAAACAATGCTCTTTGCACAGCTCATGGTGGTGGTGTTTCCGAGTTATATGGAATGATCACTGCACCAAGATATTAGCAATAGTTTAACATTCTTATTTCCTTTAACATCACCCCTATCTTCCATTTATTCTTAAATAGTCAATTGAATGACAGGAGGATCACGTGCTTTCATTCATCTAAAAAAAATTATCATTATTTCTGCTCAATGACTATTTATAAAAACTGCTTGTATTTTAATACGTGTAGGGATGTGTGCATCATACCTTGTTCAAGAAGGATTTGAAAGACTCTAAGAGGTACAGAAGTGAGGTCTGCAAACTATCTCTTTCATCACCTTGAAAACAATACAATGATGCATCAATTCTACACGTACTCCCAATTTCTTTCATACACTCATTACTCACATACTTACTAACACTCACTCTATGTATATGAGTTAATTAAAATCCTAATTATTAGTCACAAATATGCCTCTAGATTTGTCCTGCATGAATAAGCTAAGTATATTGTATTGTAAACTAGTAGTTGGTAATAAGGCACATTATTCAATAATTGGTTGCTAATAAATAGCCTCTATGGCATAGTATACCCCCAAATAGAAGTATTGATTTTGTGCGGGTTTACTGTACTTATGATTTAATTTGTGTATTTTTATAATTAATGTTGATTATTTTATATATTGGAGTTGGATTAGCACATTTACAAAATCAGAGTAGCTACTAGTACATTATCTATTGATTTATACTGGTGTTTTTTTTTTCAACATATAAACCCCTTTTAATAATTATTACTAATAATAGTTATTATTAATCTAAATATGTTACTACTTCAAACATTTATTGATATACACTTTTGTTACAGTTACATTTTTTTAATTATGTGCAAACAATGCTACTGTATAGACTCAAAGGGACGCATACAATGCACCTATTAGAATGCAAATACTATTTCTTTGAGTTAACATTTTCAAACGCTGTCTGCATATTAAACATTCATCCACAATATATAGAATATTGTTTTGCTATATTATATGGTGTCAAATATATTAAAGTATTAACTTTAATATCCGCATTAATAAACATTTTTTATATAATATATTAACACGTAAGATCTATAAATATTTATCTATTACCATTTACTTACTGTAGCATGTCCCATTTTGGTTACAATGGGTCCACCATCACCATTCTCACGCCGTGGTTCACAATTACCTTGATCACCAGTCTTGTCATCAATAATTTTTAGTGGCTCAGGCACTCCAGAGCTGGAAACAACAGGACATGTCATAAAAATCTAAGCTGCCATCAATAATGTCGGATTCAGAAGAGGAAGAGAGGACTATGTTTCAGCAAGAGACTTTTTTTTACATTTCAAACCCAGTGGAAATATCACCAGCAGCAGAAGGAATACAAAAAAGAAATTACATCAAAATTGAATGAAATAGATAAAAAAAAAGTATAATGAAGGACACAAATATTGCACTGAAAGATATTGTTGCAAACTAAAGCAAGCAGCTTGAGGCACCGGAGAAAATTGCCACTGTAAATGAAATGATAACTGCAACATTAACAGAAATGTTGAGCATTCTCAGAGATAACATGAGAGGGACAGCTCCATTGACCCAAGAACGCTCTACACCATCTACTGTACATCCGCAACCAATAAGTGTAAGATGTGGTGGAGCCAGGAGCCATGAAAATGCAAATGACGCATCCAACAATTTGGAGCATACAAGCACCTAAACAAATGGAGAGAAGGCGGTGCAGCTGCCTACGTCAGTGAAACAGATCCGGTCTGTTTCACTGACGTAGGCAGCTGCACCGCCTTCTTCCCTCCATTTGTTCTTTGCCAGCACCTTGGTAGGAGCACGCCGACAGCGCCAGGATCCCACACACCAACATATGCATTGATTTGTTCCGGTTTCTTCTTGCAAAGTGCTCCCCAGTGAAGAGGTTATAGAGGTTATAGAGGGGCTGGATACCACTGTGTTATAGAGTGTGGCTACGTGGAATTTCACTTACATTGTGTATATACATCTCAATATTGTATTTGTGCCTGATCTAGTCTGAGTAGCGTCGCTGAGGGAAGTTGTGTCCCCATTTAACCGGTAGTACAAGCACCTTAACCCTGATGAAGGTGTTCGTATGCCCTGAAACATTGGGTGCAACATTACTTCTTTAAGTAATTAAAGTGAATTTCATTTGATTACATCGATTCTCTTTTTTGTGTGCGTGTGCTTGACCTTTTGCGAATATATGACATTTTATGCAACAGGTGTGTTTATTACTTTTTTCATCTATTTCTGGCAGGTGTTAATACCTACTTCATTATCAATACCACTGCCATGATATAGAACATATAACCCAAAACGCCTTTGTGAGACCCTAAACTAGTGACATTTTGATGCAGTTGAGGCCTGAAATCCTGTTATCACCGACCTTTAGACTTTATTGAATTGCAAATGAACTAGTATTCTGGTGAAAATTCCACTTGCAATATCAGCAAAGATTTATTCTCTAGCAATACTGATGATTGAATAGGGTGAAGGGATTTTTGCACACATTGCCAACAAATTAAGGGCAGCATCATCCGATGACTTTTTTGAGTACGGGCTCATGTGACTACAGTGTATTCTAAAACAATAAAGGCTAAGAGATCCCAGGCAAGACTTCCAATGTTTTTATAGTAGTGACTACACCGCTGTTATAAACAAAAGCAACTTTTCTTTTTTTTAGCTCCAGTATACATTTGATCATTTGATCAGTTCATGCAGTTTAGTGCAAACTATAGGTCCGGTAATTCTCTCACTGGATGAACCTGAGAGTTTTTTCCCGGCCCAGAATAGCGGTAAAAAAAATCTGAGTCGTGAAACCTAATCTACTCTTTGTGGCACTTGAAATGGTGTCTTAACCTTGATCGCTTTTGTGTAGAGGAAAATAGCTCCATCAAGTGGATAGTTTGACTTCATTATATACATGTGAACAGAAACGCTTGCTTAGAAATTGTGATAGAGAATAGAGAGTTTAAAAATAAAATCATTCTATTGATTTGTTTTGATAACAAAATGTTGCACACTTCTGTTTTATGACAGCTTTACATTCATGGAAATCAAGACATACTGTATAGGAATGGAAGCAATTATTTATTCAAATACAATTAATATACAGTAGGAAGTAGAAAGATGTATGAAAACATGGATGATAAAAGGTGACACATCAAGCAAAAATGACAGCGTTATGAATTCAGACAAATGTTTATTCAGCAACATGTATTGTTTTACATTCTTTAAAGTAAAAAAATAATAATTGTGCAAAGGCAGAGTGAACTATCACTGTATCTGCATGTCTTCCAAAAATCACCAAACCTGTTTCATTTACCCCATTGGTACATGTCTTAGGCCGAGCTCACGGTGGTGGCGTCGCTACGTGCATGCGCTTGCATCCGTGCGCACTTCAAGGACTCTTACCTGAATGTCTAAGGTAGATCCTCAAGTGCCTGCTGCTCTGCGCGAGTCAATGCTGCTACATTTTGCTGCCACAACAGAAATTGAAATTGCGGGCTGTAGTCACGTGACGTCAACATCATGGGAGCTGGTTCAGCCAATGAGGGCGAACCAACTCCGTGACATATCAGTGATGCGTTCGCCACGCCCCCCACCACGCCCGATCACTGCGACCCTTCTCCTGCAGCTAGCACACGCATCGCTGTGGCTGCAGGAGTGCGCGCGGGCCCCTGTGAGCTTGGCCTTAGGGGAGAAGCAGCAGACAAAGGGGAATTACATGCAAGTGAGCACAATTGGTTTGTCACTTTTAGCTTTCTATCCATTTTTCCCACTTACTGTATTCTTTAAGGGTTTTGTTTGCTGCATTACTAGAACTTTTGTATGTACTGCATAGCACAACCTGGTATCAGAACCAGTAGACCTTCTCAAAGACAGCTCTTGGTTCTTTGGAACTCATCAGTTTGAGCTTCATCACTGATATTGCACTGTAAAAGCTGGGAGTGGTGAATTTAACAAAAACAGCAGTTATTACTGTACACGTACATGAAAAGAACAATCCAACAGTTAAGGCAGAACAATTTTAGAACATTTATAATGAACATAATGTTTACTGGATGCTTCAAACTGATAAAGTTAGGACAAGTACTGCACCGACACACTTTATTCGAGCAAATACCCAGTATGTACCTGGCAGATACCTGGAATGCGCCGCTCCTCACCTCTGACAAGCCCCGTTGCGTTTGCCTTCCCAGCCTGGGTTCATGCCTGGCTGACGGGCGGTTGATCTGTTAAATGATAATGTTTAGGATTTAATAGGCTGCAATGCTTCGCGTGTCTACCAGATGGCATAAATTCATGAATTGTAATGCAGTGTATATATATATACTGTGCAGTATTGCAGCCAGCGGGAATAAAATGCTTCAATCCCTGCCTGGAAAATACCTCAATGCACTCGGGCAGAAAACAGTCACAAACCTTAATACACCCGGGTATACCCGAATTCGTGGGACTAGCCGAGCTCGAATAAAGTGTGTCGCCAGTGTATATTGTTTTTTTTAATCAAATATTATACCATTACATATGATACATTAACACATAAACCTAAATATTTAGTACTGTATGTACTGGGACTAAGGAATTGATCTAAGCAGAAAACTAGGAAGAAAAACATACAGATGTAGCCAATGGTATTGCAACCCGTAGCGTGGTTTGGCGCGTGACACATCACGACAGCACCACCACACTTTTTAAATGCCGCCATTTTAAAACAATAGTCACTTCTCCCACTGGTGCATTGTGTATGTTTCGCAGCAGCACACCAGATGTTGCAGCAATGTTGGCTACATCTGTCACTGCCCAGATGTATCTATATCTTTCTTGTACTGCAGCTAGACTGCATGTAGTGACTGTTGAGATGTGTCTGATATATGCAGTCTAAGCCAACGAGGGCGAACCAGCTTTGTGATGACGATGCATGCATGACGGAGCACGCTGGCGTGACCGTGATTTAAAGAGACAAAAAAAATTGTCTTTTCAAGCGTTGCCGCGTGATGTCAGCCAATGGTATAGCTTCGTGACGCATCCACCATGCCCCCGCCACACCTCCAGATCGCTTCCCCAATCTCCTGCAGCCATATTCACAGATCGCTGCAGCCGGAGGAGAGTGGAAGGCTATGCACTCTATCGCGAGCGGGCGCACAGGCTGTATAATCTCAGCCTAAGACATTTTGCTGCCGCCACGTTACCACAGCTGTTCAGCCCCTGCTTTTTAGCCGCTGAATGTTTCAACACCAAGATATCCCCTAGCCATACCCCTTTCTCCAAAACCCTGTAACCATAACTCCTTACCCTAACCCGTTAACCCCTTATACTACAACCTCCAATGCTAATGCTATCCTTTACCCTAAAAACTGTAACCCCTTATCTTAAAACCTCTAATGTTAATGCTAATCTTTACCCTAAAAACATTAACCCCTTATCCTAAAACCCCAAACCGACTAATTGAACTCCTTAATCTAAAAATTGTAACCTTAACCTCTTACCTAACATTACCCTAAAACCCCAAACGTTACATCCTAATGCTTCTAAAAATCACTTACCTTAGTGGTGAAACGACTTGCGGTTTATTGTCCTTGGAGGCTTAACGACCACGGCGATCATACATATTTATCCCATACCCTGCGCTGGCGTATAGGCCTATATTGCCAACATGAAAAAGATGATAAAATATTTGACAAACATTTAACAACTTTAAAATATATTAACCCCTTAGTAGCACATGTAAACAGCAAGTCGTGGATAGACCAATAAAGTCCTCCAAGGGTTTAACATACAGAACACCTTAGGCTCCATTAACATTAAACTCCCTTGCATACTGAAGAAGATATAAAGGCATGACTTGTGGCAATGCCTTAATAACCCCTAAGGCAAATGGGTGTTACCACCAAATTCCTGCCCTCTGGAGGCTTAACCAGCCAATAAGGAGAAGAAAAAACACCACAAAAGTCCCCCCCCCCCAAAAAAAAAAAGCCACTGGCTCCACCATTAAAACAAAACAAACATAAATAATGTTTAAAAAAGTAATCTATGGCCTGAGGGGTAGATCCAATCTGATGCCACCCTGGAAAAATAAATATCCATCTTCAAGTCTTGCATGAAGCAGTTGATTACAGAATAATCCCATCTGGTTGTTTGTAGCAACAGTAAAAGTGTCTTCTTAGTTCTTCCTTCTTATCTGCAATCCCATCATTAACGTCTTCTCTCTGCCGATGTAAACGCACAGAGATGACTGTAGAGGGTTAAGTCAAGAGAGTAAAATAAAGATATATGACCACAAAAAAATCTTCTTTGTTTTGTTGAAGCTAAAACTTAGAGCCCAGAGTTTACACAGCAAGTTGACAAAAATGAGTCAGATGAATTTTAGCTGTTTCATGATCAAGAATTAATTAACTTATTCCACATTTAGCCATACAAAATGATTGTGAATATGCACTGTAATTACAGATGTAGCAAGGGTATAGTTCCCTGTGGCACATTATGATGAGCTACAGTATTCTGTGATACTTTGCGTTATCATTGTCATTGAATTCTGTAGGAACTCTATCCTATTCTGCAATATAACACAATATTCTGTGTTATCAGTGGATAAAATAACGCTTGCTACATTTGTATATCCCAGACTGTGACTTGTGACTAATATGTAGCACTTGCATCCTCGGTTTTCATTTTTAATGTCTACCTTGTGGACATTAACTTGACAAATAAATGAATCTACTTAAGTCAAAATAAAGCCAGAAACATTGTAATTTATGATCTAAACTTTGCATAATCATGGCCCATGTTTACTAAGTGGTATTATGCCATAAGACATATTCCTGCGCGTACTAAATATAAGCCCATTTCTCTTCTAAACACTGATAGTAGGCACAGTGAATTCACTGCATTATTTTACGGAATCATACACTATTGACATTTGGAGAAGTTAGTCTCTTTATGATCTTATTTGACACATTTGACACATTTTCCACACAATTGACCCTACAGTTTATCCATATTTGAGATCATATTAAGAGGCAAGAATGTATACTGTATATGGAAAACAAATACAAAAACCCTGTGCTTTGTGGATTGCAAATTTATTAGTGTCATTTTACATATTTGAGCATAAATCTTCTAACAAAAGAGTAATTTGGTTGCATCTTTTGATCAAAAAAGGATTTAAACCTGCCAAAGTCGTCAAGGTATAATAAATTTAAGCAAGTACCCACAGTAATACATAATATTTCTTGTTGTCTTGTGCACTAAACATCTTCGTTATTTCAAGACAATAGGAAATATTATGTATTCAGTGTTGGTACCTGCTAAAAATGTAGTTTACCTTGATGGGGTTAGCAGGCTTAAATCATTTATTGATCAAAAGATGCAACCAAATGACTCCTTTGTTAAATAACAGGCTCAAAATGTAAAAGTCCACTAATAAATTGAAAGCCAATTTGGGAGGATCGGAGGGTTACTGTGTTTGTTTTCCAGAAATATATGGTCAATTCCCTTTCCCTAGCAGCATATGCCATAAGGTATTGAACGTTACATAGTGTTACTGACGCATTCTGTTATAGAAGGTCTGAGCTCACCTAATTCTATTTTGCTAAAAAAAAAAATATATATACACACAGATAATTTTATAAAGAAAACATTTCCATTGATACAATTTGCTTTATTTTTCAATTAAATGTATTTACTCAACCATTAAATTAAAGAATATATATATATATATATATATATATATATATATATATATATATATATATATATGTACTTCAGTATTAGATGATACCTTTTTTATTAGTCAACTGGACTAACACGGCTATTTCTGTTTTATATATATATATATATATATATATATATATATATATATATATATATATATATATATATATATAAAAACAAAAAAGTGTGGCGCCAAAAAATAATACTGTGATATGAATAAATTAATAGAACTATAATTAATAAATAAAGAATTGTGTAAAGTGTGTAATGTTTAAAATTGTGTATATCTCTTAAACTAGTGTAACCTTTTTAAATTCTATTATAACACAACCAATAAAAATTATCATAACAGTGCATAAACGTGCTAAAAAAAAGAAACAGAAAAATCAATAAAAAATCCAACCAGTCCTTCAATAATTAGTCCATAATGATGAGGTTTCCGATGTTGATAAAGGGGTCTTTGGGCTGCTCTCACACGGGGTAAACCAACTCCACAGATATCTACAGACAGAAAAAGAGAGAGAGCGCACGCCCCATAGCATAATATTGCATAAAATTTATTAAAAGGGGGAAGGGGGTGGGGGGTGGGGGGGTAGGAATCGGCTGAACCCTTTGAGAAAGTTACCGGTCAGGTGACGAAACGCATCAGGGTACTGAGAGCGCGATTACGTCATCACGACGACGACGCGCACGCGCAGAAGCCTACACCAAGTGAGAGCTGGAGTTTGGACTATACACAGACAGCGAACGGAGCCCTATACATCTGGTTCCTGGTGATCGTGTCTGGCAGCCCTGAGGGAGTCCACGGAGACGTGTTCCAGTATCCAGAACCGGATGGTGGTGATATATTCACAACTGCCTTTTAACTATTTGCATCCTGTGAGTGCGATTCCTACCCCCCCCACCCCCCACCCCCTTCCCCCTTTTAATAAATTTTATGCAATATTATGCTATGGGGCGTGCGCTCTCTCTCTTTTTCTGTCTATATATATATATATAAACTAACCTATACCTATATATATATAAATATAAACCTAAACTATCTGGAGGTGTGTTCCCGGGGAAAGAATACTGTGAGGAGCCTGATGACGTGAGTTCCTGCTGGCAGAGATACACAAGGGCTGTACTGGATGCGGTGGTGTCACAGAGCAGAGGAGCAGAGCAGCAGCGCTTACAGATCCTTTGGAGCATGAGTATTACTCATACAATGCTTTTTTATCCTTTATGTTTGTGAGTTCATTTTATGAGCCTTTTATTGGGAATTAAACAGTTGTTTGCACAGTAATGCACTAGGATTGGGCTCTTTTTTCTTTTATTTTCTATATATATATATATATATATGCAAATGCGAGATAACATACAAATGCGAAATAACGCAAGACTACCCATTGTTCAGACGTGAATTTCAACTTGTGTTTGATACCCCCGCACGGCGTGAGACAGCCACCTTTTCCATTTTTCATATTTCTCAGAGCCAAAGATTGGCTGCCAAATACGCCATCGCGTTCCGTACGCTGGCCGCCGAAGTACAATGGAATGATGAGGCCCTCACCGCTGCATACTGACACGGACTCAGATACGTTGAAATACGATCTGGCTACTCACACCTGGCCTACGTCTCTGGAGGAACTCATCACCCTGAGCGTATGCATGGATCAGCGTACGCAGGAGCGACGACACGAGAAACTCTGTTCCCGTTCTTCTCCCTCTGTTGTTTCTCACAGGTCAGTCGTTACTCCTCTCCTGGCCCTGGAGGCATAGGAACCTATGCAGGTCGGCAGTCAACAACTCCAGGCAACTGAGAGAGCGCGGCGGCGCCAGAACAGGCTGTGTTTCTACTGTGCTTCCTCGGAACATTGTCTCCAGAATTGTCCCTTGAAGCCGGGAAACAGGCACACCCAGTTAAGGTAGAGGGGATTCTACTGGGTACTGTCTCTCCTAACCCCTCTCCTTCCAAAACTCTCCCTAAGAAGTTTATGCTACCAGCCACGCTGGAGGGTCCCAACCTTGTCGTAAAGGTTGAAGCGTTCATCGATTCGAGATCGGGCGGTAATTTCCTGGACCAGCAGTTCGCATTGGAGAATCAAATTCCCATGGTCAGAAGGAAGAGCCCACTCAGCCTTGAGGCCATCGACGGACGACCGCTCCAGCCGGCTTTCATCATCTGGGAGTCTATCCCTCTTACCTTGACCCTGGCTGATGGTCACAAGGAGGTAATTGTCTTTGACGTTTTCCAATCCCCTTCCGTACAAATTATATTAGGATTGCCTTGGCTTCAACTCCACAATCCACGCATCGATTGGTCCGGTACTCTGCCTATCCAGTGGCCTTCATCCGCACATACTACGCCAGCGGATCCTCCCGTGGTTGTACTTGCTGGTCTGAACTCCGTACCTGCCGATCGTTTGTCCCTGCCTGCCGTGTACCATGAGTACTTGTACGTGTTCAGCAAGGTACAAGCAGAGGTCCTCCCTCCTCATCGCCCGTACGATTGCCCGGTCGACCTCATCCCTGGGACTGTTCTGCCGAAGTCAAAATCTTACCCACTCTCCATCCCGGAGACCGAGGCCATGACTACTTATATTCAGGAAAATCTGGAAAAATGATTCATCCGCAACTCCACCTCTCCTGCTGGGGCTGGCTTTTTCTTTGTGAAAAAGAAAGATGAATCACTAAGGCCATGCATCGACTTCCGCGGTCTCAATAAGATCACGGTGAAAAACAGGTATCCACTTCCGCTCATTTCTGAACTGTTCGATCGTCTCCAAGGGGCCTCTATCTTCTCAAAACTTGACTTAAGGGGTGCCTATAATCTCATTCGTATAAGGGAGGGAGACGAGTGGAAAACAGCATTTAACACAAGTTCTGGACACTATGAATACCTTGTTATGCCCTTTGGGCTGTGTAACGCCCCGGCCGTGTTTCAGGAATTTATGAATGACATCTTCCATGACGTATTGGGAACTTTTGTCATTGTCTATCTAGACAACATTCTTATTTTTTCTAAAAATCTGGAGGAACACATTCAACATACCAAGCTTGTGCTCTCCAGGCTTCGTTCCAACCATTTTTACGCCAAGATGGAAAAATGTCTGTTTCACCAGGCTTCCACGGCCTTCCTAGGCTATATCATCTCCAGCCAAGGTTTTTCCATGGACCCAGAGAAGCTGAAGGCGGTTCTCGACTGGCCACTCCCTAATTTGCTCAAGGCTGTGCAACGTTTTCTTGGCTTTGCCAATTATTACAGGAAGTTTATCAAAAAAAATTCTTCCATTGCTCTTCCCATCACCGCCTTGACCAAAGTCTAAATCTTACCCACTCTCCATCCCGGAGACCGAGGCCATGACTACTTATATTCAGAAAAATCTGGAAAAAGTATTCATTCGCAACTCCACCTCTCCTGCCGGGGCTGGCTTTTTCTTTGTGAAGAAGAAGGATGGATCACTAAGGCCATGCATCGACTTCCGCGGTCTCAATAAGATCACGGTGAAAAACAGGTATCCACTTCCGCTCATTTCTGAACTGTTCAACGTCTTCTCCAAAGAGATCTTCAGGCTGCATGGCGTTCCCATTTCTATCGTCTCAGACCGTGGGTCTCAGTTCATCTCAAAATTCTGGCGGGCCTTCTCTCAAAGATTGGGTATCTCCCTCTTGTTCTCCTCTGGATACCATCCACAAACTAACGATCAAACTGAAAGGATGAACCAAACTCTTGAACAGTATCTAAGATGCTTCATTTCTGACTAACAAGGTAACTGGGTGGATCTTCTACCATGGGCCGAATTTGCCATTAATTCCTTGAGGAACGAGTCTACTCAGGAGTCTCCTTTCTTTATCAACTGTGGCTTTCACCCCAGTAGTCTCCCTCTCTCACCTTCTCCTTCTGGTGTTCCTGCAGCCGACTCTCATATCACCAACTTACAAGAATCCTGGAAAAAGATTCTCAAGTCCTTGCAGTCTGCGGTTGCCAAACAAAAAACTAAGGCTGATCATCACCGCCAAAAGGGTCCTTCTTTCAAACCTGGTGATCTGGTCTGGCTGTCGTCCAAAAATATTAGGCTCAAAACTCCTTCACCCAAACTGTACCCTAGATTCTTGGGACCATTCAAAATCCTAGAGAAGGTTAATCCAGTAGCCTATCGTCTCGATCTTCCTCCCTCAATGAAAATCCCGTCAGTGTTTCATGTTTCCCTCCTTAAGGAATTTGTGTCCAGTCCTCATTTCCCGGATCCCTCTCGGAGACCCAATCCAGTGTCCACCCTGGGTCAACAGGAGTACGAAATACAGTCTCTCATCGACTCGCGTTTCTCCAAAAAGGGACTTCAGTTTTTAGTACACTGGAAGGGCTACGGTCCTGAGGAACGTTCCTGAGTACCTGCACACCACATCCACGCCCCAAAGTTGCTTTCTCAGTTTCACCAGAAATTCCCCCTTAAGCCGTGGTTGGATCACTCGGAGATTGATCCTCAAGGGGGGGATACTGTGATGACTCAGGAGATTCCTTCCTCTCCTGGTCCCTCTCTCCCATCTCCTGTTACCCTTTCTACTCCTTCCCACTCCTCTCCTTCATCTTCTACCTCTCTCCCCTTGCCGCAGCGCGTTCCCTGCAGGTCTCGCATTCCCACGCGCTCCCTGAGTCCCTGCTTTGATCCTCCCCTTCCCTTTTCCAAGCAGTAGCTGCTTTACCTTCCCCTGTGGTGCCATCCGTCCTGTTGCCTCCTCCTTGCGTGGTGCCCGCGGCGCGGCGTTCCGCACGCCTGGTGACGCGTCCGGTGCGTGCGCTCCCTCAGCCCATGGAGGGCGCGCGCACATGCTCCGCCAATACTCCCCCGGGCTCACCTGCTTCATCCTCCCTGCCGCTGCATGCCATCTCGCGGTCATTTGTCGTGCGCGCCTCCCCCTTCTCTGGGCTCCGTGCTCCTCCTGCAGTCTTCCCCTGCTCCATGCGGTCCCTCTCTGTGTTGAAACCTGTGCGCGCGCATCTCCAGCTTACAGGGGCCGTGCGCACAGGCTCTTCTTATCCTGTTCCCCAGTTCTTCGCCTCCCAAGCCTTACAGGCCATTCCCCTGACTGCCCCTTCTGTCTCCTCCTCTTCTCTCCCTGTCCTATCCCTGTCGTCTCCCACTTCTCTCTCTTCTCCTCCCCTCTCTCCCATTGGTATGCCCTCCTTTATAACCCCTGTCTGTCCACTTCTTCCCCACTCTGCATAGTTCCTGTTTCCCTGTGTGTACCTGACCTATGCTGTGCTCCCTCTGTGTTCCTGTGATTTCCTGCTCCTGTGTTACCTTGGATTTCCCTGGCTTTGACCCCTGCTTACCCTGGACTACTCTGCTCTCTGGTATCCCTTTGAACCCTGCTACGCATACTACTTCGCTTACCTCTGGCTTCCTAGGACCTGGCTTATACTCTGACGATTCTAACCTCTGGACTCCTGAACATTGGCACACGGACACGACTATTCTTACGGACATCCCCAAGAGTTGCAAGTATATACTAACAACTCTTCCGACAGGCCCAGCAATGCCATACCACACTCCGGGCTTGCTCCCACTGCTGTGGGTGTGTGGTATCATACCGTTCCCACCTCAGTACTGGGGTCTAGCAAGGTCTGCGGGCATACAGGCGTGACAGTTAAGGCCGATTCACTTAGCGCTTCTTAGTGAATCTCAAGTACTGGCAAAAATCAGCGTATTTGCCTGATTTGGCGCATTTTGCGCCGAGGGCTGAAAAAAGGCCTTTTAAGAGTGATAAAGCGCAGTTATCACTGCTTAGTGAATCGCACTGCAGAGTTAATCGGGCTTAAAGGTGTGAGGATGCGGCGATCCCTCCTCACCTCCAAATGTCCCCGCTGCCGTGAGACGACTTCCTCACCTTGCCCGACCTGCACCCACTGTGCGGGGGCACCCCCTCGTTCCCAGCAGGCCGGCGCTGCCCCGCGGTCTCTCAGGGCTCTGGCAGTTCCCTCTGGTCCTGGGCGCGCACTCTCCGACTTTACAGAGCGCGCGCCAGGCAAGGATAATTTATTCACTGCACTAGCAGTGAAACCACGCCCCCAATTCTCACAAAGGCTGCCACTTAACCCTAAAGCTCCCCACCTGGCTGCCTATCTTAGGAACCAATCCAGGACAGCTCCTCATGTTCCTCCAGGACTGCCTCCGTTCCCTATTGGTCAGCCGCAATATATAGTACCTGTCTTGCCTCTCTCACATTGCCCGACATAGTCTCTGCTTACGGACGTCTATTCTGGCTCTCCCTTTCCTCTTCGTTTATTCAGGTTGCGACCCGGCTTGGCGGACGTTCCTCTCTGGCTCTGGACCCCGGCTCCCACTTGACCTTGCAGCTTCTCTCATCCCTCGACCACAGCTTGGACCTCGACTTCCCGGATCTCTCTCTCCTAATGGCAACGACTTCGTCTCTTCTGTACCGGTACCGGCAAGTATTGCTATACCTAGTCACACTTGGCCTGGCAATGCCAAAACCCCACACTCTAGACACGCTCCTTCTGCTGTGGGTGCGTGCACATATACGTCCCCACCTCAGTATAAGGGACGAGTCTGGTCTGCGGGCAGCACCGGCGTAACAAAAGGGTACTTTGCGCTCTTAAAGCCACTTATCGGAGCTTAGTGAATCACCCCCTATGTGTGTGTGTGTGTATATAGATAAAAATTTGTGAGGAGCCCACAGTGTATAGATCGCTTTATAAATGGTGTGTGTGGAGTGGGAGTGTATATCAATGGTGTGGGTAGGTGTGGAAATGTAAGAGGCTGTGGCATAACTAAAAGTGTGTGTAGATACTATGTGGTCCCTATTGGTATATAGGGATGTCTTCAACATCTACGGTACCTCTACATACATATATATATATATATATATATATATATATATATATATATATATATATGAACACATAAAAGACACAGAAATCCCAGAAACAAGCACTCTGATCATGAAATGAATAATAACAAAAAGGGTTTATTAAGCATGAGTTAAGACAACAATGAAACACAAGGTGAAAAAATAACAAAAAATTAAAAACACAAGGCAGATGGAAAAACACAAGGCAGATGGAAAAACACAAGGCAGATGGAAAAACACAGTGGAAGAGCAAGTTTATTCATCATGGGTTGTGTCACAAACCCTAAAACCTGTGGAGAAACCTAAATATATAGGTAAAATAATGGGAGAGGTATCCTAATGCTCCCAGTGGAGATCAAAAAGATCCCACATGGGGTCATGACTGCTCATGGGGTCATAATCGCGCGCACACACAGGTGAAAATCACATAGGAAGTAGGATCAGCTGAATCCATGCTACCAGAGTCCAATAGGTCCGTTCTAGTCACCTGACCATATTCAGTGAGGTATCTCCATCGCTGGGAGGCTTCCCCAGATCCTCCGTCTAGCTTCCATAGTTGACATAGCAACTGCGCCTGCATGTGAGCCCAATTCGCCGCTCTAGGGCTCCCCACAGCGTCTGTGAGCACAATGGTGACGGCGCATGCGCATAACATAATCTTTCGTTCTGAGTACCTGCATGAGTGAGCCCTACACATCCACAAACAGCCTGCCTGCTATATTAAAGACCTCACATGAGGCGCAGACAGTTACATCGCTACATATCATCAGTAATAAGGCATATTAAGGTCTAATCCCACACGGTGGTAGAACTTTGCCAAAAAACGATTATTATAATGCCCCCACATGAGCTGGGTAATGGGGATGGTGGGATCATTAACAGCAGTGCAACCTATAGATAATATACATAATAGATAGATATTATAATAGATAATATAATAAACATGGCCCCGGCTTATGCGAATATCTACATGGATACATACGAGCAGATACATCTTTTACATGATGCTCCACACGCTGAATCTATTCTCCATTACTCTAGATTCATCGATGATGTGTTTCTTCTGTGGGGTGTGGGGTAGAACAGGGGTTGCTAGAATTCATTAACTATGTGAACCTTATACCATCTAACATTCGCTTTACATACCAGTACAGCGCAAACGATATACTGTAGTGTTCTTGGATACGGTAATATACAAGGAGAATAATGTATTATGTACCAGAATACACACCAAGGACACAGATTAAAACACCCTTCTAGATCCCCAAAGTCACCATCTACCTCCTCTCAAGAGGGGACTCCCCTTCTCGCAGATGCTCCGGGTACGGAGAATTACGAGTGACCCTGCGCAAGTCGAGGCGGCATTACAGAAAATGGCAGAACGCTTCAGTGAGAGGGGCTATGATCAGACAGAAATTAATCACACACTGGTTAAAGCACAAAAACAGAGAAAACAAGGGAGAAAGGGGTTAACAAATTCAGGGCACAAAACTCGCAAATAACCGCAAATAATAGGGATAAACACCCCTAATAAGGGATGATGATTGTAATAATATTAATAAAGTTACACGGCCTTGTGTAAGCGTAGGTACACAAAGGTATCTTTGATATATGTATACTCCACATTGTCCCAGGAGGAGGAGAAGGGGTAGGGGTGGTTTTAGTAGTAACAACAAAATACTTACACGGCCCTGTGTAAGGAAAGATGTGGTATAATGGTCTGTGGGGTTCAGCTTAACCCTTCCAGGATATATCCCAGAAACAAGGCACCAAAATATGTTCTTTAAATAAGAACTGCAGTCAAAACTCCTCTCTTAGGTGCTTGGGATTAGGCAATCCTTTTCATTCTCCCTGATCCAGCAGTTCAGGGGGTGAGTGAGGCACGGTGTCAGTATAAAGTTTCAAACATAACATTTATTAGATTAAGACAGCTGCACAAATAAACACAAGAATAGCACTCACATAAAATAGTCTCTAGACTCTTTGCCGTGTGTCAGTGAAACTTTCCAGCCACACGAGTTGCTTAACCTCTGCGTCCAGAGTGCAGGGAGATGACGCGCCTCTGCTCGGGAGCAAACTGTGGCTGTCAGAGTATTCACTGGCTATGGAAGCCTCAACTGGTCAAAAACAGGTACGGTTGGAGCAACGCGTTTCGCCGTGAACAAGGCTTCCTCAGGCTCTTAGATTGTTGTTGGAGGGGTCTCATCAGTATATATAGCCCCTCAGAAATGGTTAATTACATAATTAAAGGGGACTGTCCCCACAAGCACATCCTCAAAGCTAGAAGTGGGTTCAACCACTCCTGCTGTCTGGATACCAGTACTCAATATGGCAAGTTATACCTCTATACAGAAGACATACCTAACACCCTTTATATTTTATATTATATTTTATGTTTTATACAGTGGTAATAATAAAAAAGGGGTTAAAAAAATAAATAAATTCAAAATGCCATGAAGTTCATCATTACTATTTTTAAGTGTAGTTCTTTGGCCACTTATAGTTTATGGGCTCAACCAAAATCAGAGGTTCACTTTACGCACTCTCATTGTAAAAATTGTGCAGAAATATTTAAAACATTTAAACTAATTATCTCATGAATTTATACACTTGTATTTAAAACCTTAGAAAAATATTAGAAAAATATTACTTTATTCAATTTAAATCATATTTAATATAAACTAAAAACAGATTAAAACTTGCATAGATTTATCATATTCACAGATTAGCTGAAAGTTAGTACTAGGGAAAAGGGAGAAAAAGAAAACAAAAATAGTTTAGTTATATTCTCTTTTTTGTGTAAGAGTATATATCAAAAAACATCCTATTAGAAGTAAGCAAAAATTAATAAATATCCTTATAAATATGAAAAATTATTTGGATATAGGTGGTGAAAAGTTACCATAAACAAAAAACAAAAAACGGGGGAAAGATTTTTATTATATAAAAGCTGCAATGTCCAAATCTACATTTAAACCATTGGGGGTGAGGCTTTTTAGCTTATAAATCCAGAACGTCTCCCTTTGACGGAGACGCCTGAGTCTATCGCCCCCCCCCTCCAGTTTTCTGTGACCAACTCTAATCCCCTATATACTGTATTAATCCTGTGGGGTCTCCTCCATGTTTTTGGTTAAAATGCATGGATACACTGTGAGATAACAGGCCTCTCCTAATGTTCCCTATGTGCTCCAGTATGCGGACCCGTAAACTTCTTGTAGTCCAGCCCACATACTGGAGTCCACATGGGCACTCAAGTAGGTATACCACAAAAGTCATCTTACAATTGATGAATTGTTTTGTGGTAAAAATTTCATTTGTGATATTAGAACTAAAACTTACTTTGTCCTTTGACGCATGTTGGCAAGCTTTGCAATTAAAACAATTAAAAAATCCTACCGGTTTAGGTAACCAATTGTTCGTTTGGGTTTTGATCTCTTTTTTATACACACTAGGGACCAGTTGATTTTTAATATTTTCTGCTTTTTTAAAAATTACTCGTGGAGCCTCCGGTAGATAATCTTTCAATAATGTGTCCTTACATAAAATGTGCCAATGTTTCTTTAAAATGTTACTTATTTTATGAACTTCGCGGTTATATCTTGTAACGAAGGGTACTATCCAATTTGTGCTACTCTCCTTAGGTTTAAACATCAAGAGTTCCTCTTTGCTTAACTGTGAAGTTCTATGCAGGGCTGTATCAATCACTACTGATTCGTAATCCCGTTCCTCAAATTTCGTCCTAAGAACATTTGCTTGCTGGCTAAAAACATCAACTTCTGTGCAATTACGCCTAATACGGTGAAATTGGCCGTAGGGGATATTATTCAACCATCTGTGATGATGACAGCTATTTCTTAGCAGAAAGTTGTTAGCATCAACCTTCTTGAAATACGTTTTGGTTTTCAGAATGTTTTTCTCAATGTATAACGTTAGGTCAAGGAAGTTGATGCTACTTAAACTGCTCTCAGACGTGAAAGTGAGGTTCACTGAATTGTTGTTAATATGACCCAAGAAAAGTTCCAAATCTTCACTGCTCCCCTGCCAGATGAAAACGATGTCATCAATGTATCTTTTCCAAAGGACCAGGTTCGCTCCGAAGGGGTTGCCTGCCCAGATGTTATTTTCTTCCCAGTGGGCCATAAAAATATTGGTGTAACTCAGAGCAAACCTGGTCTCCATTGCCGTCCCGCATCTCTGAAGAAACATAGACCCATCGAACCAAAAGAGGTTATGCTTCAAAATAAAATCAATTCCATCTAGCAGGAAAGTTTTCTGCTCCTGCTGAATCATTGTATCCCTCTCTAGGGCCACCCTAACTGCCTCACAGCCATCCTCATGCCTAATTGAAGTGTATAATGAGGTGACGTCACAGGTTACCAATACAAAACCTTCCCGCCCTGTACTTCCGATAGAATATTTAAAACCTGTAGAGTGTCTTTCAAATAGGATTTAGCACCAGTGGCATATTTCTGTAAATATATATCGACATATTCAGAAAAGTTCTGTGTGAGAGACCCAATACCTGAAAAACACACACACACACACACACACACACACACACACACACACACACACACACACACACACACACACACACACACACACACACACACACACACACACACACACACCCAGTGTCACACACCCAGTGTCACACACACAGAGTGTCACACACTTACAAACAGTGAGACACACACACACACAGTGTCACACACACAAACAGTGAGAGACAGACAGACACACACACACACACACACACACACAAACAGTGAGACACACACAGAGGTCTCAGTCCCGTGCAGCGCTATGCGGCGGCTTTCTTGGGCGCAGGCCCCGCCCGCCCGCAGTCCCGTGCGACGCTCAGCAGTGGCTTTCTCGGCCGCACGCCCCGCCCGCAGTGCCTTGCGGTGCTCAGCGGCGGCTTTCTTGGGCGCTGTACCCCCCACCCTCCTCTGCCACCATCCGCAACGTACACCGGCAGAGGCAGGAAGAGGAGCCGAGAGTGCGGCAGGAACAGCGGCCATGCAGCGGGAGAAGAGCCAGGCAGAGGAACCAGAGGCCAGTGGCGGGCCCGAGCTGCTCCATACTGGCCGACCCTCACCGAGAAGCGGCCGTGTAAGGAGGAGGCCGCAGGGGGTGAGCGGGACAGAAGGGAGCGGCGGAGCTTGGTGGTGTGGGTGATGGGGGGAGCCGGTGGGGAGGTGAGCTGGGGGGGTGATGCGTGGGGGGGTTTAAGGTGGGGAGGTGAGCTGGGTGAAGAGGACAGTGGCTGGGTGCTCGTGCGTGTGTGTGTGTGGCAGTTGGGTGAGGAGGAGAAGAGTGGCGCAGTTGGGTGACGTCAGAGCCATAGAGCCACGCAGGCCAATAAGAGGCGTGCGGGGCGGGGCAGGGAAACGGAGCAATCTGATTGGCCACATCTACAACCCCACAACTTTCAGATTTATATATTAAGATATAATGATTTTTTAGTGGAATTGCATCATTCAGAAATGATGTGCTACTGAAAGGAAATAACTTATTTATTAATAATTTTCTGATCTATTTTCCCAATCCAGGCAGTGTTCTTTCACAGTATCCCTCTTCACAAAAGCTACAGTAGATAGTAACTCATCTAGTAGATGTCTACCTGGGCTTCACGCAAAGGTCTCACTGTAGAATACTGCTCAGTTGTGTCCTTTAATGACAAGTTTCTCTTGTGCCACAGAAAAAGTGCTGAGACGGAAGAGAAACACCATTAAAGGACACCAGGCGATATTCACTAAACTGTATTCTGCCATAAGACACCTTCTGCTCTGGATAAAACCTCACATCCCACTAAAGTCAGTGGGCTTTATAAGATGTCTTACAAAGCTGGAAGGCTTCTTATTGCAGAAGACTGCCCGGGAAGCCCTGTTGAAGTCAATCGCCAGGTCGGTGCTATTGCAGCTTACTGAATAAACCCCGGGGTGTCAGTAAAGGGGGGGAGGGGGGGAAACAGCAGATGGCAAACAATACAGTATTGGATTTAGGGGATTATTTATACAAGTCTCCCATCTGCAAAACAGGATAAAACTGCAGCCAAAATACCAAACAGTATTTATCAAAGAAAAAATATCCCATAGGAAGCAACAGGATTTTTTGTTTTGAGGGGGAAAAAAAATCCCTCCAATTTTGCCCTGGTTTTGAAGGCAGGAGACTTTGATATATAATGCGTAATGAGTGTGATAAATCAGGACAAGTTACGATCCTGAATGTAAGAAACTGCAGACATAACACTCAGAATCATCAGCACGATCAATCATCATTAGAATCGGAATCAATCAGCACCCACAAGATCAATCAGCTCTAGAATTGGGAAAGGCACATACAGTATTATTACTGATCATTCTGCTCAGCTGAGCTGCAATAACCTTTAAATGTTAGGGTTACTCGAGAAGCACCTGGAAATTAAAGGGCATTCTGAATGTTTTTTGTTTTATAATCCTTAATAATTTGGGGAAGGAGTGCAAAATTATGTGACTTAATATAATATTGGGTATCAGTAAGCAGCTTTCACGAATCAAATTGTAACACTTAGTTAGATTAAACCGGGGGGGAAAAAACTGCATCTTCTCTTCCAAGCTCTTTTCTGTTCTCTTCTATTCTTCACGTCACTTCATTCAACTACTCCACCTAGCCATTAGTCTGTATGTGTAACACCCCTTGTTCTGCCAGTGATCACACTTAACCTTCACTGTCCTTACTGCTGTCACATTCATTTCAACTGCACAAATGACCAAAGTATGCTTCTACATGACTAGAATATAAACCATTCCCATCACAGCAGAAACTGGAAATGTTTTACCTAAGGGTGTCCTAGTAGATGATAGTCTCTCGGGAAATGCTTAATTTATTTATTTTAATTATGTACAGAGGCTGATTTGTGAGTGACAGTATGTGCATATTTTTCTTTCATACACATCAAGGTTTACTTAAAATTTCCAGTTTACCCAGTAAGCTGCATAATAAAGAGATAAACCGCTATTTTTAGAGTTGTCAATCAGAGTGCATTACTTTCTTCTTTCAATGCAGGAGAAAGGCTGATATCAATGCAGGCTCTCAGTCTCCATAGACATTGGGAGTTTGTATTGCAGTAGTTGGGGATGAATATTATCAGTGCAATATTATATTAAAAATGTGCATCTCCAAAGGTCGCCGTGTTCTTATCTGTCTGCATTAAACAAATCTGCCAGGTTTTTGTGAAATTAATATTTTGCATAAAATGCAAAGAAACAAAATGAACAAGTTACAAAATGAACAAGTTTCACACAGTTGCCGGTGATGCCAATTGGTGCAAGGTAAAATGCTTGCTCTGCAAAACGTCTCATCTTGATATTAGTACATATGGCCATTCACTGTAGGGTTCTATCCCATGGCTGGTAGAGTGTTTTACATTTTCCTAGAAATAACTCTGAAACATACTCACTGCCTGGAGAGAAGTTCAAACTTCGAAGTTTCTCACTTCTCCAAGACAAATAACTACAACTCTCTCTTTCTGCCTCTAGAATAATCGTATTACGTACTGTAGCTGGGATATACATTTTCCTCATCCTTGACAGTGATCCAAAATCAATACATCCGGGGCAGGGCCGGCCGTACCTTTGGCGGGGGCCCAAGGTGGCATGCTGGCTGCGGGGCCTCTCCTCCTGCAGCGTCATGATGTCATGGCGGAATGTGATGTTGCGTTGCCATGACAACACAATGTTGCTGAAGGAAGGTCGCTCTGCGTAAGGCTACGCTTATAGTGCTGGCAAAGGTGACGCGATGGTGACATTAGGCTGAGGTCGCTGGAAAAAAATCAAATAGATTTGACTTCCAGCGATCGCGACCAAGCTGTCGCTCCGTCGCACCATCGCACCGTCGTGTCACGCTTACTATATGCGCACGCGACAGCGGCAATGCATTTGTATTGACGCGACGTCGCATCGCTGTCGCTGGAACAATAAGCGCAGCCTAAGATAAGAACCCCCTGTGTGTGCACATGCATACATGCACCTCCCCCCCTACCTCTAATACACACACCCTACCCCCCCTCCCACATGCCTACCTTGGGGTGAGAAGTGGTGCGGTCTGGCGCCGATTCGGGGACTTCCCAGCTCCACTTTCCTCCAGCTCTCTCCTCTCCTATCGGGCAGAATTTGGATCCCGGTGACAACAGGGGGGAGAGGAGGGAGTCAAGGGCCACCGTAAGGCGCGGGGCCAAGGCAACCGCCTTGCCCTAAGCCCGGCCCTAACATGTCGATTGTGTAAAGCTTCATTACTGTGTAAAGTCCAGGAAACTTAACAGTGATACTGTAGGACTATACTGTCAGGGCACCCGGCCCATGCGTGCCCACCAATGCTCTCCCCCCCCCCCCCCCCCCCCCCCACCCGGCACCCCGGCTCGCTCTTAGGGTTGCCAGGTGTCCGGTATTTGGTTCCCCTGTCCGGACATAGGATAGAGCAGGGCTGCTGCTGCTAGGGGGCTGGGCAGCTTCTGATTGGTTTCTGCTGTGTAATTCAGCCAATCGGTAGGTGGCAGGAGCCTGGGGGGTGGGGCCAAAGAGCGGAGGAAAAGCATGCAGCGGAGAGGTGAGGCTGTGTATGTGTGTCTCAGTGTGTGTCTCAGTGTCCTGCCTGTGTGTGTGTCAGTCTATCTGTGTCCTGTCTGTATATGTGTGTGTCTCAATGTGTGTGTCTCAGTGTGTCTGTGTGTCTGTGTGTGTGTGTGTGTGTGTGTGTGTGTGTGTGTGTGTGTGTGTGTGTGTGTGTGTGTGTGTGTGTGTGTGTGTGTGTGTGTGTGTGTGTGTGTGTGTGTGTGTGTGTGTGTGTGTGCGTGTGGACAGATAGTACATACAGTACTGGCAACTTTGTTTAATTGCTCATTCACCATTACTTTTCTTTTGAACCAGGTTCCCCTGCTTCAAACTCTTAGTGACAGTCAGTGTCTTTACTCACTGAGCATAATCCATTGACGAATTTGTAGACTCTAATCAGCGGATTCAGCAATCCGTTGACGGATTTTTAAGAATACACCAATGAGTTTTTTAATCTGCAGACTGGATTCTACAAATCCATCAACGGATAATATCCAATGCAAAAGTTTCTTGGGTGGCGGTGCAGCTGCCTTTGAAAAATCGCGGGACCAAAATTGCAAGTATAATGGGTACATAACGTTTATTAGCACATATAAAACAGCAACAGACAAACTCTGACGCGTTTCAGCCGCCAAGGGCCTTTGTCAAAGAGGCCCTTGGCGGCTGAAACGCGTCAGAGTTTGTCTGTTGCTGTTTTTTATGTGCTAATAAACGTTTTGTACCCAGTATACTTGCAATTTTGGTCCCACGATTTTTCAAAGGCAGCTGCACCGCCACCCAAGAAACTTCTGCATTGTATACCAACCCGGTAGGAGGAGCACGCCCTACAGCACCTGGATCTCAAGAGACTTGTGAGTTTCCTTTTTCCTATTTGTACTTTACCCATGACCTGTGACACCCATACACAATATACCTTATACAAAGAGTGGCTTTAAGGGTTACTAGTGGCAAGGATATAACTACATTGTGCTGTATGATTTGGAAGCAATTCCTTGTTTATATTGCATGGCTGTTCCCTGTGAGCATTGCATAGTAACGCTGGCTCCTATTCCTTCACTTTAACGGATAGTATCCAATGGCAATTTTTGATTAATCCATGCGGATTAAAATCGACCCAATCCGCTTGCAGATTTTATACCCCCATGAAAGGAATATTGTTGGGGGGGAGGTGGGGGTGCGAGAAAATCCGGGAAACAGATTTTGGTGGATTTGCCCATCTCTAATGATTGTATAGATTGAACAGGGCATCATGGATCATTTAAAAATCTTATGTAGTTGAGTGTCGATTGAACATCTCTAAAGTTATTTATAGTGCTTGATCATCACCCCTAAATGTGAAATAATTTACAAACAGCTTCTAAAGGAACAGTTTAAGCAAGATAATTATAGAAGACAAAAATGGAAAGAACAAACAGGTCACACGCAGGAACCTTGATTGTACTGTAGGAAAGTGACACCACGACTTATGATCTTGGCATCCACTGCTAGAATGCATAGGCCATACTTATAGTATCATGTGCTTAAGTAGTATTTATATAGCACAGGATGCCTAAGTCACTCATGATGTTATATGTGTCACAATCCCAATCTTGGACGTACTAAAGTCATTCAGATGATAATGGAAATGATTAAGTCCCTATGCAAAGTATTCCACTGTGTACAGTACATTTTTGCTGGTACTTTCAGAAGTAAAAAGAGGTGTCTTCTGCAATGCTTGCAGACCTATATAAGAACACTTTGAAGCAGACAGTTTTCAATTAATTCAATTTGGCCTGTATTCAATTAAGTCATAGCTTTGCATAATTTTGCAAGCAGTGTGTGCGAACAATCCTTCACCCGAAATAACAAATAAAATGCAAATAAGTAATCTTGAAATTACTCATGCACAATACACTCAATACACTTTAAAGGCTTGTGATAATGGGATCAGAGCCCTCAGCTTTTTGTTCTCTAGCAGTACAGGATGGGAAAATACTTATTTGTCTATATATAGTCACAATAGAGGACGCCAGCTAGGACTAAACAGCTGTAAAAAGATAAAGTAAACTAAGCAGACACATTACTTAACATACTATTACTAATCCCTTATTAGCAATAATATGATACATGAACACAAAAAAGAAAGTGCACGCCCCAAACTAGAATGATAAAATAAAGGTTGAATATCCCAAACTTTAATTTATATAAATAACATTAAAAAGTATCCATTCCATTCCCCAGGAATCGGGGAACACATCCTTTGCGACGTGTTCCCTCCTTACCTGTCTTATCTCAGACCTTCGCTCTGGCACCAGTGTGTGCACGCACCCCCGCTCTGTTTACAGAGTGTGCGCACACGCACAGCTCTTCTAATGTGGCCACGGAGCTTAGCTCCGTCCCCTCGGATGTGCGAAGCTTCTCTGGCGCGCGGCGTGCTCATGTGACGCCATGCACCGCTCCCAAGCTGTGTATCAAGATCTCCTAATGCCCACTTGTCTCCTGCAGCCTATCCTAGCCTCCGAAGAGGCCGCACCTCTGCCCCAACCTCCTTGGTTATTGGTTCATTGGTTCATGTTAAATACTCTGCTCTCACTTCTAGTCTTTGCTGAGCATAACTAGCTGTAGCCTTGTGCTCCTGCATCTGTTGTGCCTTGCTCCTGGCTCCTGGCTTGACTAATGAACCCCCTCTGGACTTCGACCCCGGCTTACGCTCGACTGTGTGTACCTCTCCAACCCAGACCACGGCTATACGGACTTCTATGATTCTGACCTCTCCAACCCAGACCAAGGCTTAACGGACTTTTACTATTCTGACCTCTCCATCCCAAGACCTTGGCAAGTATCTGGACTAACCCACTCTCTCCAACCCAGACCCGGCTACGTTTGACAATCCGCCTGCCAGGCACGCTTCCGCTGCTGTGGGTGCGTGGTTCTATACTTCCCCACCTCAGTACCGAGGTCCTGTCTTGCTCGTGGGTAGCGCAAGCATTACATTTTCCCCTCCTTTTCTGTTCTCCAACCTACCACACTTCAGATTTGATTTCATATCTTATAGTCCACATCACTTCCATGTTCATGACAATTGTCTTTACATGGCACAGTCACTTTGCTCACTCTGAGTTCCTCATCTCTTTTTCTCAAGTCATTCTGCAATTGTTAACCATTTTTATACTTTTATTGATATTTGTATAATTGTTTAAGTATATTTTATCAGGTTTATTTTAAATCTACTTATATGTCATTCATTATTCTAAGTTTAAAAGAGTGCTCAGTCAATACATTATTTTGAGTGCTCATGGGGGGTATAATTAAAATATATATTTTACAACTATGGATTCTATCTATTACCCAGTTTATTGGGTTACATAGGTTGTTACTTTTTCCACTCCCCCCTTAGAATCACTCTGAATCTAGGTATTCTAATTCTTTTAAGTGTCCATGAATGTATGTTTTATGCAACTTAGACCCACGGGTGACAGTCACTTCCACTCATTAATACGATTGATTGCAGCAAGTGCCTCTGTTAATTGTTGCCATGTTGCTAAGCATCGCGGGCTATTTAGGGGAGTTCCTGGAGCTACGTAGCCTTCCTCTGATGAAGTCACCATCAGTGACGAAATGCGTCAGGACGCTACGTTGTGTGTAGTGGCGTCACTCCGGTCCGCACGCACGCTATCACGGAAGCACATACACTAGTGCAGCTGGCACCTCCAGGCTATTCACGGACACTTTACCAATGGGGGAAGGCAGGGAGCTTCCTGAGTACAGCACCGCTGGAGTCCAGTGGGTGAGGAGTTTTTCAGGAACGTGTCTACTACTCTCTACGGTCGAGCTCCCAGGTACCTCCCAGTATCGTGACATTTGCATTGTGCATGCCTTTATGCTTCCACCACACATCAGACTGGTGATTATTCTACTGCTGGCAAATGGAATGCTGTATACTCTGATAGTGACGTCACCACGATTGAGATTTTATCTCAGAAATGCTGGTTATATTTGTCCTCTTGTGAGTGCAAGTCCAAGAGACATTCTTTTTTTATTTTTTATACATTAAGAAATTTCTCGTGCAGTGTCACGCTATTGAGCTTGTGCTTCTTTTTCTCTTTTTTTTCTTTTAGGTAGTTTTGGTAGTTCAACATCACTATTGAAGCTGCAGCCTGCTACTGTCTGGATTCGCCACCATATCTGACATTGGACTATTTCACACCATTTCGTTGTTTGGTTTGAATACACTTTACTATTTGTATTACATCTGTTATTAAGTAATATTTTATAATTATTTGGGCACATTTATATGTGGCCCTTTTTGCATATCTCTTATATACTGGGTACACCACCCTATAGCCTTACTTTATCACACACATATTTAGGAAGTACCTCAGCGCTAATTTATTGTTTCTATATATATATATATATATATCAGAGAAAGCAGTAGGCACACAAAACTTAAAATGAGTACATCAGTATTAGGTGATACTTTTTTTATTTGGACTAACAATTTATGTCATAGGACAACCTTTCGAGAGTTCTCTCTTCCTCAAGTCAGCAATACTGATTTACAAAGGAATCTATGGCTAAAACAGAGTTTAGGGAAGCAGAAAAAACAGAGATGTACTGATGCAGCCACGAGTATCCGAACACTTGCCTGGGAAAATCTGGTGCAATACCCCAGTAATGCCCCCAGTAATGCTGCAACATTTCTGTGACATTTCCGCAGACAGACTAATGGATTTACACAGCGGGGGTCCCTGGCAGTACCATTCAAACTGAATGAGACTGACAGGGACCCCTGCTGTGTTAATCCAATGGGCCATTAGTCTGTCTGCAGAAATGTCACAGAAATGTTGCAGCATTACTGAGAGATTGCCCCAGATTTTCAAATGCAAGTGTTTGGATACTCGTTGCTGCATCTGTAGATAAGTTAGGGTGAGAAAGGGATGTTTGAAGACATTGGAATGGTAATAAAATGGTGAAAAGGAACAGCATGGAGGGGGAAGGGGATGCTGTTGTGGGGTCCAGGGGGTGGAAAGGTGTGGATAAGAACATTGGCAGATTGGAAGGCAGGATAATTACAAACAATTGTGATAGTGTGTGAGATACCCCATATCTGCATTAAGTCCTCTTGTTTTGGTGCCAAAGAGTCTTATCATTCTGAGTTCAAAGGTTTTCCGTTCTTGAGTGCGTTTAAACATTCCATTGAGGATTTTGATTTTTAAATAATTTATGGAATGATCTGGCTGTGAGAAATGATATCCCACTGGTGAGCAGTATCTTCCTCCTTCATGGTGGAGTATAGTGTCTGTGCATGTTCATTCTACATTGAAGTTTTGGTCTGGTTTCGCCAATGTAGCATCCTTGGTCACATTTGTTACATTGAATTATATACAGTATACTACATTCCTGGATGTGCAGCTCTATGATCCTTTGACATTGAGTGTTCCATGGTTGTGACTGACTGTGGGATCTTGGCATATATGTTTTCAGAGTTTGCAACATGTGTTGTTGCACGGCTTTGTGCCATTATCAGTGTCTTTAAGTTCATTAAGAAGTTTTCTGTTGACTAATTTCTGTTTAAGGTTTGGTGGTGGCTGGAACGCAAGAATCTAGGTATTTGGTCCCACGTAGATAATATTTCCAATTAGTGAATTGGTGAACATAGACTTATGGGGTAATAATTCCACAATTGAGTGATATCAGTGATAATCAATAGAAGCATCCATAAAAGGACAAATACTCCCTGAAGGTGGCGAGTGACATATGTACTATGAGAATGGAAACAAAAGAAAACAGCGCACAACGCCAAATAGTGAAGTAAATTCAACAATGTATTATCAGATTAAAAAGGGGGTAATATATCTGCGTACATGAAAGAGATTGGTAAAAGGCATGTAGTGTGTATCACACTGTTTACCACTCGGCAGCTGTTGGCTGTAGATTCAGGTGCTTGTTTCCCTCTGCTGATGCAGCTCGGTTGATTCTGGGGCAGGACGTCAGTCTTTCACTCCCAAGGGGATTTCCCTTCATGCAGCCAGGTTCAGCAGCTGGTATTGGGGCTCGGTGAAATCGCTCCGGCTTCCTGGCCGATATGGAGCTGCTCCTATACCTCAGCAGGTATATCCTCTGCACAGAGGTAGGACCGCAGCTCACTGGGGTGCCCTCAGCGTGCCATGATGCTGCTCCGTCGCGGGACGCCGTGTAGTGACGTCACTGTCTCCACAGCAGTGGTGGATTCAATAGGGAAGTTTGAAAAGTCTTACAAAGTCTCTCATAAGTGTCCAAAACAGCACACAGGATGGAATAAAAACAGGACAGGCCAGTGTATCGACAAAGGCCAATATAGGCAGATAGGCAATAGAATGTTACATCCAACGCGTTTCGTAGAATTAACTACTTCTTCAGGGAATAATTATGCCATTACCCAGAGGTCTTATATACCTCACATAGATACCTTATTGGTCAACCAATTAGGAATAGACCAATCATCTATAATAGGTAATGGTCAATGTGATAGGGAAGATGTATAATTTACTTTTTAAAACAACAACTTTATTGACAAAAAAGAACAAAACAATACCTATTTAATAAAAACTTACATATAGACAAAACCTAGCATAAATAATTAAAAACATGCTGGAATAAAAGAAACACAATATTAGTTGACTTAAAATAGACACCATCATTACTTGCATAAAAAGATGTAGCTAGAAAAAAGCGTGAAATAAAGCAAAGAAAGCAGAGATACAGAGATACATATTACATCCCCTACTGTATGTACCGAGGGGTGGTGAGCTAAAGATTCAATAAAGTGCCCAAATATCCACATCCTCATTTAACCCCTTAGGGGATATAGTATCTAACTTATGTATCCAATATGTCTCTTTCGAAGACAATGTTTTAACTCTGTCCCCTCCTCTTCTATTTACAGGAATCATCTGAATCCCCTTAAAAGTGAGACTTGACGGATCTTTATTATGGTGTATCAGGAAGTGTCTAGATACACTATGTTTTTCAAAACCATTTTTAATATTTCTGACATGTTCCTGAATCCGAACTTTAAGGCTGCGTTTGGTTCTGCCTACATATTGATACCCACACGCACATTCCAATAGGTATACAATATGTGTAGAGGTACATAAAATAAAGTCATCAATTTTAAAAACTTCCTTCGTTACTTTTGAATAAAAAGTGTGTTTGTCAGGATGTTGATATTTACAAATCGTGCAGTTACCACAGATATAGTTGCCTTTTGGTTTAGGCCCTAGCCAGTTCTTTTGCGATGTTGTATTGCTCTTACTTATAAAAACATCACTAGGTGATAACAAGTTTTTAATATTTTTGGCTCTCCTATAAATAAACCGTGGTTTGATGTCAAGATGTGATCCCAAAATGGGATCATTGCACAATATGCCCCAGTGTTTTTTAAAAACCTTTTCAATGTCTCTATGAACAGAATTAAAGTCTGTAATGAAGGCCACATTAAGAGTGTCATTTTTTGTGTTTTGACCTTCTTTATTTTTAATCGTGGATCTATTTTGAACTAACATATCCTTACGATCCATATTGCGTACCCTTATGATCTCTTTTTCTAGAAGTTCCTTAGGATATCCCCTCTCTCTAAATCTCCAAAATAATTTGTTGGCCTGTTGGTTGAAAACCTCTAAACTACAACAGTTACGTCTGAGTCTCACAAATTGCCCCCCTGGTATGTTGTTTATCCATGTCTTTTTGTGGTTACTATTCGCCATCAGCACATTGCTGGTATCTACCTCCTTAAAGAAGGTCTCAGTCTCCACAGTGCCATCCATTTTGGAAGTTAATCTTAAGTCCAAAAAATCTATCTGGGTGGCATCCACCTTGTGTGTGAACTCAAGATTGTAGTCATTCCTATTAAGGTTGGCTACAAATGCACTGGCTGAATCGTAATCACCGTCCCACACACACAGGATGTCGTCTATGTAGCGTCTCCACACAACGACATTCCTGTGGTATGGTTGGTCGGGCATGATAAACTGAGACTCCCATCTTCCCACGTACAGGTTTGCGAAGCTGGGTGCAAACCTGGTACCCATTGCAGTTCCGCAAACCTGTAGGTAGAAAGTGGAGAGAAACAGGAAATAATTATGTTTCAGTATAAAACTGATAGACTCTAGAATAAATTCTCTGTTTAATGGATGCAGATCAGAGTCTGATTCCAAAAAGGAATTAACAGCATCCAACCCTTTCTGATGAGGTATATTAGTATATGGGGATTTTATGTCACATGTAATCCATACATATGAACTTTTCCATTCAAAGTCTTTAAATAAATTTAGAACTGCTGTAGAGTCCTTCAGATAAGAGGTTAATTTTCCAACATACGGTTGGAGAAAAAAATCCACATATTGACTAAGGTTGGCTGACATAGATTGTATACCTGACACAATTGGGCATCCAGGTGGGTCAACCAGAGCCTTATGGATTTTCGGCAAGTGATACAATATGGGTATCCTAGGAAATTCGGAAAATAGAAAAGCAAACTCAGTTGTGGTGATGACGGACAGGGCTACTGCGTTGTCTAATAGTGCTTTAAGCACCCTTAGATATTCTGCTGTAGGGTCCTTAGGTAATTTTACATAGGACGATGTATCGTTGAGAAGCCTTAAAGCTTCTTTTTCGTAGTCACATCTATTTTGGACTACTACGCCCCCACCTTTATCTGCCTGTCTTATAATGAGGCTTTCGTCATCACGCAAGGTTTTAAGGGCTGAGGAGGACTCACTGGCACTGAGGTTGTGTTTAATATTACCTGACTTAAAATTATTAGATAAAAGGTTAAAATCATTGATGACCATATTAAAAAATGTATCAATATGATAACCCTTGGAATGTGCGGGATAAAATTTGGATTGAGTTTTGAAATCAGTATGTCTGATCTCAACTTCCGTTTCTATATTACTCACAGAAACCATTGCAGCCTTATCAGAAACAAGATCCCTATCTTGTTTCAGAAAGTGTCTCTTTAGGGTAATATTGCGAGTGAACTTATGTAGATCTTTGAACAACTGGAAGGAGCTGGGTCCACAAGTTTTGGAGAAACTCAAACCACTTCCAAGTACGTTCAATTGATCCTTGTTTAAAGCTGTTGAGGAGAGATTAAAGACCCCTTGTTTCACTAAGGTGTTCTTTCCCAAGAGTACTCTCTTCTTTTGTGCTTCAATTTTTTATTAATTTTTCTTCACTTATTTGATGGTATAGTCACTGCACTGTGTTTATTTCTATATTTATACTTAATAGGTAGTTAGGTAGTAGCGCACAGTTTTGTTTTTTGTTTTTACATATGTACTATACCTTTCCCCTCCTCATTGGGATAGTCCATGATACATAATCATATTAATCCCTTTTGTTTCTCCCTGTAAGGAATCCACTACTGGCTTTGACTATAGCCTTGCAGAATCATGCAGTTGCAAGCTTTCCCTGGCAATCAAAGGCACATGTGCTGCCTCTCATTGCAGCTTCTGCCCTGTGCTACATCATTGGAGGAATACACACACACCCTCCTCCTGTGATTGGATCTCCGCCCTTTATATTCTAGGCGTTGGCACTGAACCTGCGCCGAGCATAACCATTCCTACCTCTATGTTACTGTCTCTGCCACAAACCACCCCAGGCCTCTCTCCTTGCGTACTTGCCTTCCAAGTTCCTGAGTATCCAGAGGCCTGTTCCTGGACGCCCGTGCTGAATCGTTGTTGCCAGCACTGGTACCTGCTGCATTCCCTCCTAGCAGTGGCTACCCTTCCTTTCCTGCGGCCTGATGCTATCTCCTTGCAGTGGCCTGCCCTGGACGTCTGTGCTGAAGCGTTGTTGCCAGCACTGGTACCTGCTGCATTCCCTCCTAGCAGTGGCTACCCTTTCTGTTCCTGTGGCCTGCTGCTATCCCCCTGCAGTGGCCTGTCCTGAACGTCTGTGCTGAAGCGTTGTTGCCAGCACTGGTACCTGATGCATTCCCTCCTAGCAGTGGCTACCCTTCCTTTCCTGCAGCCTGCTGCTATCCTCTTGCAGTGGCCTGCCTTGGACTTCTGCGCTGAAGCGTTGGTTCTTCTCGACGCTGCCCTGCGGTGAACTTCGGCCAGCCTGCTGTCTCCTCCTGCTGAGATCGGCGTCATGGGCCGAGGCCGCTCCTCGCGCAGAAGCCACCCCCGCGCTCACGCTCCTAAGCTGAAGCGGGGAATTCCTCACTTCATGTTGCCGAACTCCTGCTTCATTAACGACGATGCTGCCTTCTCCAATCCTGACCCTGCGATGTACGACTACGAACTGCGCACTCCGGATCAGTCTGCGTGGACTAAGGTCGGTGATTATATAACCCCACCTCAGCCCCGCGGTCCGGTCCCGGTTTGTGGCGAGCATCGGCGTAACAGTATGCTCGGCCCTTTAAAACCGGACCGCGCCGTGGCGGGGGATGGCAATTTACCAACTGAAGTTATGTCCCGGCCTGCGTACCAGTCCCACTCTGAAGGCCAGTATTTGTGAGAAGTACTACCCCTGATTGATGAACTGTATACCTATGAAGGTTTAACCCCTTTGCAAAGACAATGCCGTTGTGATCTCTTTATTAAGGCTTACTGCATCCAGAACTTAAAACAGTCTCTGGCCGCTTGTATTTGCTCTCCTGATTCCCCTATAACCTGGGATAACGTGTACCCTATGGAACTGGCCGACGCCCAAGAAGCACTCTACGCCCTGGCCTTATCACTGGACATTCATCTAGTACAACAGGGCGCCCTCCTCATGTTGGCTCAGTCTCAAGATACACTCCATGTACTTTCCTCAACACTAGACATTCACATAATAGAACAGGATCCCCTCCATGCCAGCTACGCTGCTGCTTGGCAGATTCTCTATGCTGCCAGTCCTGTTGCTAAACCTGTGGGGGTACCTCCCTCTCCTAAGAATGGTCAAACCATCTCTCTGTCGTTGCCCACTAAGGAAGAAGCTGCCACGCTCCCCAATCCTGAGTTAACCTCCCTGAGTTCTGTCCCCAAGGTTATTCCGGTCTTAACCCCTGCTAGTCAGGCCTATGAGTCCCCCATTGTAAATCCCTGCATTCCCCAGGTCAGTGTGTCTTCCCTAGCACCAGAGAATGAATCCTGTTTGCCCTCTTTTTCTAAACCAAATATTCTAAGCTCTGTTTCCGAGGTTTTTTCTGTTTTAACCCCTGCTAGTCTGCTCTGTGAGGTTCCTACTGCTAACCCTATTATTCCGCAGGTCCCTAGGGCATGTTAGGTCCCTAGGGCAAGAAGCAGAACCCCCTATGACCCCACTTTCAGAGACTAGCTTCTTTTTCTCTGATTCTCAGGTACAGAGTAATTTAACCCCTGCAGGTCAGCCTTATGAACCTCCCTTGGTAAATCCCTATAGTTCGTCAGTCAAGGACACCTCCTTAGCTTCAGAGGATAAACCCCTTATGTCCTCTGACTCGGCTAAAATTCTCGGGGCTACGCCCCCTGAACTTTCGATAATAATACTGGCTCCAGTTAAGAGTATTCTGGAGCCGTTTGTTTCTCTAAACCTGTTCGCAGAAGCCCTACTCCTAGGTATTTCGCTGACCCAGTCTGTCACTCAGAGAGCTGAAACCCCTGCTTCCGAGCATAGACTCCTTTTCGTGGAATCTGTTGTCGTTTCTGATGTCCCAGACACGCTTTCCCAAATACCCACTTCAGAGACCAGCACAGTCGTGGTTGCCCCACTTGTACTGTCTGTGGTCTCCTTTTCTCAAATCCTAGGGTTTAAAGCGAACAGTACATATTATGTCCCTTTCCAAGTGACCCCTTCTGAGATCATCATATCTGCTATTGCTCACTTAGTACAATTACAGTCAGGGTCCCCCTTTTTAAAGGATCAAGTTTTCAAATGTAAAACTCCCTTTATCCCTGATTTTGTAAACCTGCAGTCCCTTCTCACTGTAGTTAAAGGTTCTCAAGCAGCCGCTGAGTTAAACTCTGCCGCTGCAAAAACTTCTGTTGTAGAAGCAATCTTGCCTAGCTTACTTCTGTCTGTCCTTTCTGTGATGCCTATCACCTTTACTAAAATTTCTGTTTTTCAAGGTATTTCTCCTATTAACTCTGTGATACCTGCAATTCCTTTAATTGGTTCCAAAAACCCTGTCACTAAGTTTCCCATGGAGTCTGATGCCCTCACTAGGGATTCTCTGGGACTTAATTCTGAAACAAGCGCAATGTTTTCTGATTTCATTACAAGCAAGATGTCCCTTGTTTCTATTGGAAAGTCTACCCCAGTTTCTCTCACGGATCATGCCACAGCCTCCGGGATCATTAAAAATGACTTTAAGTCTGGGATGCCCACTCCTGTAATAATACTGTTTCACGCTGATTCACCCACAGTATTCGGGGTATCCACTACTGACTGTATGTCTACTACCACGAACTCAGGGTTATCGCATTTGGAACTTTCCCTTTGTTCAAAAGATTCAGTCTTTAAGATAGACTTATATTTCTCTGTGTCTTCCACAATACTTGGAGTACTTGCTATTGACTGTCCTGTCCCAAAACTAGGGTTACCTCTCAAGAAGATGCCTGGAGCTACCGATGTTAAAAACCCTATGTTTAAAACAGTAACAATTTGCATTGCTTCTCCCACAGTATCATGTGAAACCTGGGTACCTGGGACCTCCACTCCGAAGCCAAGCTCTAGTTCTCTGTCTTCTTTCTCTGTGTTGGAGGTACCCAGCTTTAACCCCAAGACTTTTTTCCCTAAGGCTGATGCACCGCTTAACCGCCTGCCTTTTTTTTTGGATAAGATCTGTTTTCTCACCTTTCAAACAGACTCCTTACTCGCAGGTCTCTGTGCGGTGCCCAAAGTGCCCTTTCTGGATGGCATTTGGCCTTTCTCTAAGACGAAGATAAACTCACTGGACCTCGTCGCTTTACCTGAAGCGTCCGTCCCTATTCTCTATGGGTCCATTATGGGTATAGACATGCTTATTATGTCCTTCACCAGAGCCACAATTTCGGAGTTGATTCTCTCTAAAGATCACAAACCAAAGGAAGCGGATCCTTCTTCAACGGCCAGTACCATGACCAAGGGTTGCATACACACTGCTACAGACTCTTGCAAATTGCCTGGGATAGCAACCCTGTTTTGTATCAAAAGTACCGCTGCTATAGTGTGTAGTGAACCCTCCCGCCCCATTCCCTCGCTAACCATCACCCGGAATTCCTTGGAAGGTAAAGACTTTCTCAACTTCCTCCGTGCTGATTTCACTAAAGACATTGCCTTCTCTGAAGATCCCTCTGCCAATTTTGTCCGACAATCTGTGTCCTGTGTCCCGTACTCTTGGACTATTACTATGCACTGGACACCTGGCTACTGCCCTTCTGATGTTCCCATTCCGGAGCCCTCAGGTTCCATTGTCCATTTACCAAGAACTGCAGTGCCACCGCTGTCTTTTATGGCACTAGCCAATGTACACCTGGATTGTGGACCTAATTCTCGCCGGAGACACTTCAGGAACAACTCAATGTCTCCCAGACCTATGAATGGTCCTGTCCACCCAGGCTTCTCACCCAGTGGTGGGGGTACTGTAAGGAATCCCAACAAACTATGGGCTTTCAACTCCACCTCTCGCCTAAGGAGTTTTAGGAACAATTCCATGTTCCCCAAATCTGTGATGGTTCCTGTTCGTCCGGAGGTCTCACCTGAAGGGGGGGTACTGTAAGGAATCCACTACTGGCTTTGACTATAGCCTTGCAGAATCATGCAGTTGCAAGCTTTCCCTGGCAATCAAAGGCACATGTGCTGCCTCTCATTGCAGCTTCTGCCCTCTGCTACATCATTGGAGGAATACACACACACCCTCCTCCTGTGATTGGATCTCCGCCCCTTATATTCTAGGCATTGGCACTGAACCAGTGCCGAGCATAACCATTCCTACCTCTATGTTACTGTCTCTGCCACAAACCACCCCAGGCCTCTCTCCTTGCGTACTTGCCTTCCAAGTTCCTGAGTATCCAGAGGCCTGTTCCTGGACGCCCGTGCTGAAGCGTTGTTGCCAGCACTGGTACCTGCTGCATTCCCTCCTAGCAGTGGCTACCCTTCCTTTCCTGCGGCCTGCTGCTATCTCCTTACAGTGGCCTGCCCTGGACGTCTGTGCTGAAGCGTTGTTGCCAGCACTGGTACCTGCTGCATTCCCTCCTAGCAGTGGCTACCCTTTCTGTTCCTGCGGCCTGCTGTTATCCCCCTGCAGTGGCCTGTCCTGAACGTCTGTGCTGAAGCGTTGTTGCCAGCACTGGTACCTGCTGCATTCCCTCCTAGCAGTGGCTACCCTTCCTTTCCTGCGGCCTGCTGCTATCCTCTTGCAGTGGCCTGCCTTGGACTTCTGCGCTGAAGCGTTGGTTCTTCCCGACGCTGCCCTGCGGTGAACTTCGGCCAGCCTGCTGTCTCCTCCTGCTGAGATCGGCGTCATGGGCCGAGGCCGCTCCTCGCGCAGAAGCCACCCCCGCGCTCACGCTCCTAAGCTGAAGCGGGGAATTCCTGACTTCCTGTTGCCGAACTCCTGCTTCATTAACGACGATGCTGCCTTCTCCAATCCTGACCCTGCGATGTACGACTATGAACTGCGCACTCCGGATCAGTCTGCATGGACTAAGGTTGGTGATTATATAACCCCACCTCAGCCCCGCGGTCCGGTCCCGGTTTGTGGCGAGCATCGGCATAACACTCCCCCAGAAAAGTTTCCTTAGGCTTGCAGCCGATGTAAGGTGCAGAGATATTCAAAAAAGATAGTACTGCACACAGCAAAACAGAGAGCAGGGTCAATGGAATAAAAAATCAATTTCACTCCTTGATAAAGTGCCTATATGCACGAAACGTGTAGGAGTGTTGCACCCTCCATTTTTTAAATGTTTTTCTAATAAATTGATTTTTTATTTCATTGACTCTGCTCTCTGTTTTTGCTGTGCGCTGCAATATCTTTTTGGATATACTTATTGGTAGTGGCAGCCTGGTCCCAAGAAGGTGGACCGGAAATTCCAAATTTTTGGCCCTGCATTGCAGCAGTCAGCAGCCCCAATCCCTTGCAGGCGAGTGTGACCCTAGTGGTCAGTGTCCCCCAACCCGGGGAGGGAAACTTTGGGTGGAGGGGGGAAACCAGTGTTGTATCACCCCAGAATTTTGCCCTAATGGACTCTGGAGGGGGCAAGAACTACCACCCAGCTGACGAACTTTGTCAGCCCGAAAGACTCTGTTTTACCTCAAAAGCCTCAATTTCTTTCTGGCTCAGCAAGCCACCTGATATTGTTAACCTGTAATGTGTGGCAATAAAATATTTTATGTGTTTTTACCTTTCCAGGAGTGCCAGCAAGCAGAGATTGCTGTGGTATGAGTTTCAAGGGGGGGTTGAGGAGAAAGTGTTGTCAGAATTTGTCTAGCTAGTAAGGGTCCAGAGTTGCTGGTATCCCTAAAAATGTACCCAGGAATCAGGTCTAATTCCAGGATACAGGGGAGCGTCGCCGAATGCCCCAAAAAGAAGAAATGTGGATAGTGTAATACAGTATAAATCGTGATTAAAAAACAAAATAAGGCTTCCAATTTCCTACTCACAAGTGAAGTAGAAAAAGGAGCGTGTGTGCCAGTCTTTGACTATAAACATCCTATACTCTTTATAATAAAAGCTCTTTTTTTGGGGGGGGGTGACATGTGACATGTGACATGGGTGACATGTGATGTAACAGCACTATATACGAGTATTATACACGAGAAAGGAGTGGAGGCTGTTGATTACTTTTTAGAACAGGACCCTTTTATGAACACTGAACAAAGAGCTTTTATTATAAAGAGTATAGACTTCATTTTAAAGAATAATTACTTTTTATTTGAAGGGAAATTTTATATACAAAACAATGGAACAGCTATGGGTACGAAATTCGCCCCTAGCTTCACAAATTTATTCATGGGGAAAGGGGAGAATGATAATATTTGGAATAATAATCCCTTTCTTAAAAATATGTTTTTATAAATGTTTTATTGATGACCTTTTAATAATTTGGAAAGGTACAGAAGAAGATCTTTTAAAATGTTATGATTATTTAAACAAAAACAGTGTCAATCTACATTTCACCCATGAACACAATCCATCATCAATTAACTTTTTAGATTTAGTTTTATTTAATGAGGGGGAAAGGATTTTAACCAAAACTTTTTTCAAAAAAGTTGACTCAAACAGTAATCTAGACCAAAAAAGCAATCACTCAAGGGCCTGGATCAATAATATTCCCTATGGTCAGCTCCTGAGAGTCCGTAGCAACTGCACAAAGGATTCAGACTTTGAGAAACAAGCTGAAATTCTATATTAAAAGTTTTTAGCGAAAGGTTATCAAAAAGAGAAATTAGATGTAGTGTTATCTAAGGTAAGGGAGCATAACCAACAATCACTAATCACAGGGAAGTGCCAGGAAATAGTAGAGGGAAAGAATGATCCAAATAATGGAGGTAACTGTTTGTTTATTACAAAATTCAATGGGGCTTCTAATGAAATAAAGAAAATTTTAATGAAGCATTGGGGAATCCTTCAGAATGATCCCATTTTAGGAAAAGTCCTCAGGAAGGAACCAGAGATTGTTTTTAGACGTGCTAAGAATCTAAAAAATGTCCTAGCACCAACGGTATTGAGAAAATGTGGAACCGATACAATGAAAGATTTGGCCTCAAAAAATAATATGTGGCTACCATCACGTCCACAAGGCTGTTACAAGTGTGGACGCAACAATTGTTTGACTTGTAAACATACTATTAATAAAAGTACTGAATTCAAATCAATGACTACAGGAGAAGTATTTAAAATCAAACAGTTTATTAATTGTAACACCAAATTCATTATTTATTTACTTACCTGTCCCTGTGGCCTTTATTACATAGGAAGAACTAAAAGAAGCCTTAAAGAAAGATTTACAGAACATAGAAGAAACATTTTGAAAGGTTTTGTTGGCCATGGAGTTTCACGACATTTTCTCGTAAAACACAATATGTGCACTGAGGGACTAACTATTACGGGTATAGAACACATTGAAAAAACAAATATGAGAGGAGATAGACTCCTAAGACTCAGGAAACAAGAGACATTGAATTTTTAAACTACAGACATTAAGCCCAAGAGGTCTTAATGAGGACCATGATCTCTTAGCATTTCAATAACAGGATGGGTTAATTTTTATACAATATGTTCAACTTTGTTTTTACCCATGGTGGATTGTATTAGTTTCTTTTTTGATATATTTAATGTATTTATATATTGATTATGTAATTAATGTGTGTTTTAGCATGTTGCTATTGAAGGTGAATTGTTTTAACAATCACTTACCCATATTTTATATATTTATTCAAATTGATTAAAAATGCATTATACTTTTATACTTTGTATTTTATTGTTGTGATTTTTATTGAAATTTCTTTGTTTCTTGTGACATGAACCATTCTCCATAGTGTGATTATGTGTCTATTTACCCCAGTGAGTGATTGTCAATACATTTAATGGTTAATCAGTCCAATCAGTCCATTTATCTTCAAGGGGTATATATATTTCACGTATTCATACCTGTGGCATCCCTGATGAAGCCACGTGAGTGGTGAAACGCGTCGGAGGAGGAGCCAGGGGTCTGTGCTTCCTTTTGTTTTATTATCCTGCTGTCCGGTGGTTTATTACATCGCTGTTGCTGGTTGTGGAGTGCCTGAGGAAGTGACGTCACATCCATCGTTGACGTGCCTGCTTGCAACTTGGGTTGCTGGAGAATCATCGAGCGGTCTCTGCTGTAGCCGGGAAGGGTTAGTGCGTCACGTCCGGCCATGACGCCATACCCGGAAACCCGGTAGGCTGAAGGCTGCTGGTCCCCATTATTTGAGCCCTGGAGGAGCGTGCAGCTAGAGGAACTTGGAAGAAGAAATTCAAGAGCCGTCCCTACATTACCGTCTGAAGTTTGGGTGAGCTGATTTCACAGTGGCTCGCTGACGGCCCTTCATTATTCCTTCCTCACTAATTGTTTGCAAAACTTGTGGACGGTATACCTACTGGGGCTCCCACTCTGATTTTGGAACTTTACATTTGTACCATTTTGTCCTCAATTGCTTGATTCTCCGTTGGCAGCAAGGGGCCTTGATTGTTCCTTACCAGTGTATTGTATACCACATGAACATTATTCTGCAGAGACTTTTAGTATCATATTGTTTGTTTATTATATATTATCATTGTGTTTTTTATTCCCTATAAAGTGGCTTGTTTGCCTTTTTCCCGTATCTCTGCGCTTCCTATTTTTTTCTCTTTTCTTTCTATAGTATATCAAGGACTTGGGTCCCTTGCATTGGAAGCTGCAAATATATTCAGGTTTTTGGCATTACATACCGTTTTGTATAATTAATTTGCATCACATTTAGAGCCAGACCCTTGATGTTCCTGAATGGTTCATGTCACATCACTTTTAATTGTTTTTTTCAATGTGCTTATATATATTAAGGTTTAATTTATCAACTATTTTATCAATAGTCAGCTGAGTAGTTCATGGTCCAATTGATAGGCGCATGCATTTTTTTCTTTTTTCTCTACTCTCCATCCTAGTCTGCTCCATACACATGTTGAGCATGACTCTGACACTGGGAATTTGAAATTGGCGGATTTGTCACTCTGTACTTCAGACAAATATATACATACTATATGATGTCGACCATCACAACACAAGGTTGTTGAGGAACAATGTTGGGTAAACCATACAAGTTGTATCATGGAAGGTAAAGAACATGTTACTGATCCTGTTTATTATCTTGGACAGGATAGAGTGTGTTTTCATCTTTGGGAAAAACAGAATGTAAGTTATACACACATGAAGAGTAATGAACCATTCTCCTGAGTGAAGGCTCTTGGTGTAATAAGATTTCACTATTTTCTATTCAAGCAAAATAATTACATTTTTCTATTCCAATAATTCAAAATATTAACTGTTTAACTATTCAGGAGCAGTAAATGTACAGAGATCAGATGTAAGACTGGGAATGGGAATAGAACTTAGGGACTGGTTAAAGAATTTTGGAAATGAGGAACATACAGTATCCTGCAGGAATTACAATACCACGTTGCCAAGACAGCCATAGTTATTAAACATGAGTTACAGAAAATTACCCAGGTTATTAATCAATTGAAGGAGGATGCACAAGTATCTTGGTGGGAAGCAATTTTCGGATATAGCCCAACAATTAACCATGTAATGAGTGACATGCTTCACCCTCATCATTGTTATCTTTTTCTTTCTTGTTCAAATCTTGATGTGCTTTTATATTATAAATATGTAACGCAAGCTTTGCAGACAGCAGTATCAAATGCAAGCACAATGTACTATATACTATATAAGCCACTTATTAAGTAATCATATTCAGTCTATTTAAGAGTGTGAATGCGTGTGAGTGTTGTGCTCGCTTTACATGCCTCCCAAGAAGAGTCAGAAGAAGGTATGGCCTTATTTGTCTTTGGGCAAAAAGGGGCGGTATGTTGGACCTGAAACACCCCTGGACTTTACCTCAGAGGATTCTGGGTAACAAGAGAGACTGTGTTTGTTCATAAGAAGAAAGACTGTTTAAGACTTGGCCAGTGGGATCCAGCAAGTAATGAGTTAATGACTCAGAGACAAGACAACATGAAAAAAAAAGCCAACCTTGGAATTCCTGACACAGGACAGCAAGACTTAAACTATGCATCCCACACAGCTAGGCCCAGCAACAGATAACACGAAACAAAGGGGATACAGTTATGGAAGAAGGGAGGTATTTGGAGCATTTGCATAGAGAATGCAAGTAGTAAGAATGATTAGTGTGACAGCTTTTCTAAGATATAAGTATAAGCACTGAATAAGATTCCTTCGTCTTGATCAGGGAAGAGTACTCGACTGCTTTGTCCTGCATGCAAGGGACAGAGCTGGCTATTTTACTCTATTGATGCTGCGCTCTTAATAAGGCTGGGGCCATGGTGCCATCGCCCGCGCGGAGGCATGTGGAGGCTTTGGGAAAGTGGGTGCTTTCCCTGGCCATGGTGGATGGGCAGTGGGGAGCATTCCTGGGGTCGTACCTAGGGGCGTCACGGAGCTGGTTCGCCCTCATTAGGTGTACCGCTCACGTGACCTGTGTGTCGGGCCAAGAAATCAGTTTAACTGATTTCTCACGCAACGCGCGGCCCCTCCTGCTTCCGCACGCCACATGGAAACGAACACTGCCTAAATGCAGTCTGTTCGCTCAGCGTGCGAACACCTCCACATGGTCTGCAGTACCATGGCCCCAGCCTAACCGATTTCTACTCTTTGAAAACACCTCCGTATCAGCCTCACCTTTTTACACTCACTGTGAAACACAGCGGAGATATGCTGGCACCTTGAAACCTACCTCCCTCTTCTGTACCCTGCTCCCAACTGACCAACTGCCCTAACTGTCCTAACTGTTATCACTGGTCTAACTGTTATAAATTCAGCAGCCCTATTGGCTGCCTGGCAACATGTGGTCTGCAGCCCAAGAGGCTGCTGGGACTTGTAGTTCCCAGCGGATCTATGGGTGTAATAGCCGTCGCTGGCATTAAACTGTGCATGCGCCAGGTGTACAAAGATGGCCGCTGCAAATCTAGATACTATCTGCGCATGTGAAAGCCTTCTCTGTGCATGCGCATGCTCAAACAAAATGGCAACGCCCTCGGTGGAGCACCGGTGACCCGCTCGCCAGCTCACAATCTCCCTGCAGCAACCACACAGCCATTCCCCTCATGCAGCCAGGAGGTAAGAGGGGTACCTGGCAACATCTATATAATACAGTGCTTTGGTAAAACATTATTACAAGAACATACAGTTACAATAAATGCAGAACAGTTTCTTAAAATAAAAGGAAAGAACATAAACAGAAATCCCTATACAGCACTGGAATAGGAAAGATGATAACTCATGTGTCTGATTCCAAAACATACCTCTGGTTGAATTCTACCTCATAATTAAAAATAGGGCTTAATATTCTAAATCTCCTTCATTGAGAACACCATAAACCCACCCCTGTCATCAATAATCCACAGGGTTAACAGTTTTACAGTTTTACAACTTGAAAGAAAAAAAATATCTTGACGTTTAAAGTCTGACTATATACAGTTAGGTCCGGAAATAATTGGACACTGACACAATTTTCATAATTTTGGCTCTGTACGCCACCACAATGGATTTGAAATGAAACAACTGAGATGCAATAGAAGTGCAGACTTGCAGCTTTAATTCAAGGGGTTGAACAAAAATATCGTATGAAATGTTTAGGAATTGCTACCATTTTCATACACATTCCCCTTACATCAGGGGCTCAAATGTAATTGGACAAATTAACACAATCATAAATAAAATGTTAATTTTTAATACTTTATCGAGAATCCTTTGCAGGCAATGAGTGCTTGAAGTCTGGAACGCATGGACATCACTAAACGCTGGATTTCCTCCTTTGTGATGCTTTGTCAGGCATTTACTGCAGCTGTCTACAGTTGTTGTTTGTTTGTGGATCTTTCTGCCTTAAGTTTTGTCTTCAGCAAGTGAAATGCATGCTCGATCGGGTTGAGATCAAGGGATTGACTCGGCCATTGCAGAATATTCCACTTCTTTGCCTTAAAAAACTCCTGGGTTGTTTTCGCAGTATGGTTTGGGTCATTGTCCATCTGTAAAGTGAAGCGCTGTCCAATCAACTTCGCTGAATTTGGCTGAATCTGAGCAGACAATATATCCCTATACACTTCAGAATGTTTCCGGCTGCTTCTGTCTTCTGTCACATCATCAATAAACACTAGTGACCCAGTGTCACTGTAAGCCATGCATGCCCATGCCATCACACTGGCTCCACCATGCTTGACAGATTATGTGGTATGCTTCAGATCATGAGCCGTTCCAAGCCTTCTCCATACTTTTTTCTTTCCATCATTCTGGTACAGGTTGATCTTAGTTTCATCTGTCCAAAGAATGCTATTCCAGAACTGGACTGGCTTTTTTAGATATTGTTTGGCAAAGTCTAATCTGGCCTTTCTATTCTTGTGGCTTATGAATGGTTTGCACTTGTAGTGAACCCTCTGTATTTGCTCTCATGAAGTCTTCTCTTTATGGTAGACTTGGATAATGATATGCCTACCTCCTGTAGAGTGTTCTTCACTTGGCTGGATGTTGTGAAGGGGTTTTTCTTTACCATGGAAAGGATCCTACGATCATCCATCACTGTTGTCTTCCATGAACGTCCAGGCCTTTTTGTGTTGCAGAGCTCACCAGTGTGTTCTTTTTTTCTTAGAATGTACCAAACTGTTAATTTGGCCACTCCTACAGTTCCTGCTATCTCTCTGATGGATTTTCTTTTTTTTTGCAGCCCAAGGATGCCATGTTACACTTGCATTGAGAGCTCATTTTACCGCATGTTGTAGGTTGACAGCAACAGCTTCTAAATGTGAATGCCACACCTGGAATCAACTCCAGACCTTTACCCTGCTTAACTGATGATAAAATAACGAAGGAATAGTCCACACCAGTCCATGAAACAGCTTTTGAGTCAATTGTCCAATTACTTTTGGCCCCTTGAAAAAAAGGAGGCTACATATTAAGGATATGCAATTCATAAACCTTTCCTCCAATTTGGATGTGAATACCCTCAAATTAGAGCTGATAGACTGCACTTTAAACCCATATCCATTATTTAACTGTAACTTGAATTTATTTTTGGTACACAGCCGAAATAACAAAACTTGCATCAGTGTCCAATTATTTCCGGACATACCTGTATATGATAGACCTCATATCTTAATTTCTCTAATACTTAGACAGATGTGAGTCCCATCAATTGGTTCAGGCAAGTTTGCTGAATGTAACAATACCAATTTTGTCTGGCTTGCTTCTAAATGAGCGACAAATAGATATCTGTCCCTTGCCTTGTTTGTGCACCTCTCGTGAAGGGTTTGGCCTTATTGCATTTGTCTAATTTCCTTAAATCTCCTTTCCTCCAACCTTAAGGGATGACCCTGATTCCTTTGTACAGCCCTTGGGATGAATATTTATTTTGTAAGCTTCTTGTACTGTCCCCGAATAGATTTGAATATAGGTATCATATCCCCTCTTAGACGCATCTTTTCTAATGTAAATAAATCTAATTTAGCTAGCCTTTCCTCATAAGTAAGATTGTGCATCCCCTTTATTAATTTTGTGGCTCTTCTCTGTACTTTCTCTTGTTCCAAAAGTCTTTCCTAAGGAGTGGTGCCCCAAATTGTACTCCATATTCAAGGTGTGGTCTTACTAATGCTTTGTAAAGGGGCATAATTATGTTTACTTCCCTTCCATCCATTGTCTGTTTAATGCAAGATAAGATCTTGTTTGCCTTTGCAGCTACTGCATGACATTGGGCACAATTTCTAAGGCTGCTGTCTACAAGCACTCCTAAATCGTTCTACATCAAGGATCCCCCCCCCAATTTATCCCCATTTAATTTCTAAATTACCCTTTAATTCTTGTCTCTCAAATGCATAATGTAATGTATCTGTATTAAACCTCATCTGTCATTTACCTGCCCAATATTCCAGTCTACCTATGTCCTTCTGGAGAGAAATTACATCCTGCTCTGATTCTACTACCGTACACTATTTAGTGTCATCCACAAAGATGGAGACTTTGCTCTATATGCCATCCTCAATGTCATTAATAAATAAGTAAAAAAGCAGGGGTCCCCATACCGATCCCTGAGGTACTCCACTCACAACTTTAGCCCAACCTGAAAACGTTCCATTTATTACTGTACAGTACAACTCTCTGTTGTCTATCTTTGAACCAGTTTTCAATCCAGCTGAAAATATTTTTTCTGACTCCCATTTGCTTTATGTTGTACACTAATCACTTTTGTGGAACTGTATAAACATCTAAGTAGACCATTCAACTGCATTACCCTGTCTAAATTCCTACTTAAGAAAAACTACGATTAGTTTGGCACGACATCTCCTATATAAATCCATGCTTATGATTACTAATAATCTTGTTTTCAATTAGGTATTCCTGAATATTATCTTGTACTACAGTAAACCTTCATTACCTCTCATAGCAAAAGCACATACTACCACCTAGGGGAATGCATTGACTACCTGGTAGGGGTGTGGAAGGAAGATCCATCTATATGGATAGGGTGTATTATGCATCCGAAAGACATCAAAAAAGATGTTCTCAGTTACGGTGCTTGATAGTACTGTTGCCTTAAGCTGCACTTATACAGCCGGCGACGCAACCAATGACGTCACCCATCACCGTCGCCATTGCGAAAGTTGTAATTCATATTTTGGAAACGTCGCTGGCTACAAGGCCATTGACATCAGCAAGGGGAAGGCAGAAGGATGGAGAAGCTCTCTGATTGTCTTATAGCCAGTCATATGTGGAGACCGTCTCTCGAAAAATCAAATTCTACTGACTACCAGATTTTTGGTAGCGCTGTCGCTCTTTCATCGTCGCGTCCTCTATAAGCGCCGGCGACAATGCATTTGTTTTGACGCGACTGCGCATCACTGTCACCGTCGCCGGCACTATAAGCGCAGCTTTAGTTAGCAAGCCTGACCCGCAGCATTATTATTAAATAATAGCCAGGTTCTCAATGTTGGGAGGGACCAAGGTCAATAACTGTTTTATGTTATGTTATCATATGGATGCTGTATACCACTGTTTTGCAGAAGAATGAATGTATCACCATGTAGGTATGCCATATCAAATATGTATCAAGGTGAATATACTACTGTTTAACGTATTGTTGTTTATTCTGTTTGAGGTTACCAAAGAAAGGATGGTACACCAAATTTCAGCTCCAAGTGGGGACCATTGGATCCCACCAGAGGGAGAATCTGGTTTTGGCTACCAGTCTGCCCTCCCTGACATGCAAGTCCTGGTAAGAGCAGGGAGTGTTCGAACCAATTATGGGTTTTCCTTGCAGCTCCCTTGAGTGACAGGGGAGGAGGTGGGACAAGGCCTGTGTTCTGCCAAATCATGGGTTCAGACCTTGTACCTTCCTCCCATTGTACTTAAGGAGTTGCACACCCAAATTTAGTAGTGTCTCTACCGTTGAAAGAGACAAGTAACACACAAGATTGCTGTGCACTGGCATACCCTGTCCTCTCCCCTTAGGGAGAGAGTGAGCGATTACCTTTCCCTGCTAGTAGGGCAGGGAAGAGTAGGGATGGCTGCGGGTGCCCTTGACCTGTAGGTCCAGGGACCATCCGGACATTGGAGACCTACAGTGAACTGCATTGGGCAGAGGCCCACGTGGTACTGTGTGTACAGAAGAACAATAAACCGGTTCCAGTTGACTATACCTCCTGCCTAGAGTGTAATCTTTCTGGGGTGAAAGGTTACCGTTTCAACCGTAGGAGATCGCCTCCATACATCTGGAGCCTGCGGCAGAGGGAGGCACTTTGTACCCAAAGATAAGCAACTATAATGTACCTGTGGCAGGACGGCCTGTAGCCGAGGTCAGGGAACAGTCCACACGTGTAGTTTCAGGATAAATGAAAACGTTCAGTGGCTTTATTTCTCCACAGCAACATAACATGCGGGTATACTGTCCCTTTTAAAAAAATTAATCCTGCTCCAACAAAATAAATCCTGCTTTTTGGGAGAAAAACTGACTAATAACACAGCAGTCCTATCTAGCAGGCTGGCTGGCTAAAACCAGAACCAAACCATAAGGGTACTTTAAGCAGTCAGTAAACAAATGAATAATCCTTACTTTGGTTGACGTAGTCTTTGGTGAAATCCCTCTGGCTAAGGGCTCACGCAGCAGTGTGCTCCTCTCTAAGACAGGGCAGCTACTGCCAGTCACATGATCCTTTTTCTACCTTGCTGGCTCTCAGGTGTCAGCTTGCCTCCTGATTTCCTAACTTCCACCTGAGTTAACCCTTATGAGTGCTGGATGAAGCACTCAGACATATGTCTCCCAGGCGTAACTGATAGGAGTTGACTTCACTCTGTCACATACCTCCCCTGTTTGTGTGTGGCTAGTGTCCCACATGGCTGAAGCCCGACCCTCCACTCCTTCTCTTGACAAAAAATCAGCATTTCCATGGTCCTTTCCAGGTCTATGCTGAATATCAAAAGAAAAGGGTTGGAGAGCCATATACCACCTGGTCAACCTTGGATTTGTGTCCTTCATGGTGTTTAACCACTTCAAGGGCGCATGGTCAGTGACCAGGGTGAAGTGTACTCTGGCAACATAATGTCTCAAGGCCTCAATTGCCCATTTTACAGCGAGGCACTCCTTCTCAATAACGGAATACCTCACTTCCCTTGGGTACAGCTTCCGGCTGATGAACAGTATGGGGTGTTCAACACCATCAAATTGCTGAGACAGCACTGCTCCCAGTCCTACCTCTGAGGCATCCGTCTGGATGATGAAGGGCTCTTTAAAATCTTGGCTCCGAAGAGCGGGGCCCTCTGACAGGCACTTTTTTAGCATGTCAAAGGCGTCTTGGCACAACCAAGACCATTTAACTTGGGTCGGGGCACTCTTTTTTGTCAGATCTGTTAGGGGTGCAGATATTTCTGAAAAATTAGGGATAAACCGCCAGTAATACCCTGCTAACCCCAAAAGGGAGCGGACCTGTGTCTTTGTCTGTGGGGTGGGGACTTCCTTTATGGTGGCCACCTTGCTAGCTAGTGGCCTTACTATCCCTCCCCCAACGGCATAGCCCAAGTACTTTGTAGTGGATTTACCCAGGGCACATTTTTATGGATTTGCAGTGAGCCCTGCTTCTCTTAAGGACGTTAGGACTGCCCTTAACCTTTTTATATGAGACTGCCAGTGTCTGCTATAGATGACAATGTCATCCAAGTAGGCTGCGGCATATGCCCTATGGGGTCGTAGTACCTTGTCCATTAACCTTTGGAACGTGGCTGGAGCCCCATGTAACCCAAATGGCATAGTGACGATTTGGTATAAACTGAGAGGGGTGGCGAAGGCAGTTTTGCATTTGGATTCTTCTGCTAGAGGTATCTGACAATATCCTTTCGTGAGATCTAGGGTGGAGATATACTCTGCTTTACCAAGCAAATCAAGCAATTCATCCACCCTAGGCATTGGATATGCATCAAATCTGGATACAGCATTTACCTTTCGCAGATCCACGCAAAACCTCACCTTCCCATCTGGTTTAGGGACCAACACGATAGGGCTACACCATTCGCTGTGGGACTCCTCGATCATGCCCAATTCCAACATGTCTATTATCTCCCTCTCTACCAGGTCTTTTCGGCCCTCTGGCAATCTATAGGGACGGGACCGTACTTTTACGCCAGGTTCTGTCTCAATCCTATGGGACACTAAATCAGTCTGCCCTGGCAGCTCTGAAAAAACATCTGGGAACTGGTCACATAATTCTAGTAGGTCTGACCTTTGTTCCGTTGTTAACTGCCCTCCCATGGGAACCTGATGGTCATTGTACGTACTACCCTTTGGAAGCTGTGGACCCAAATCCGTCTCTCCTTCCCAAGGGTGGATGAACAGTGATCTCATCGTTTTCCAGGGTTTCAGGAGGTTCACGTGGTAGATTTGTTTACCCTTCCTGGACCCTGGTTGAGAGATCTCATAGTTCACCTCCCCGGTGCGGCGGAGAACTTGGAAAGGACCCTGCCACTTCGCAAGGAGTTTACTCTCTGATGTCGGTAGTAGTAGCATCACTTGGTCCCCAGGTTGGAAGACCCTCAAGCGAGCATTCTGGTTGTACTGCCTTTCTTGACGTTCTTGAGCAGATTTGAGGTTTTCCTTAGCAAACCGACCTATCATGTCTAGGCGATTTCTAAGGTCTATGACATACTGAAGGGTATTCTTGGAGGGGGAGGGCTCCTCCTCCCAGGATTCCTTCAGTAGGTCGAGAATACCCAGAGGTTGGCGTCCATATAGGAGCTCAAATGGGGAGAAGCCTGTAGATGATTGGGGAACTTCTCGTACCGCAAACAGGAAAGGGAGCAATTCATCCCAAGCTCGCTTTTCAGTGTCCACAAACTTCCTAAGCATGGTTTTTAAAGTACGGTTAAACCTCTCTACCAATCCATCAGTCTGAGGATGGTAGACTGAGGTCCGGACGGATTTTACCTCCAATAACTTCAGGACATCCTGCATTAACTTTGCCATGAAATTTGTTCCCTGGTCAGTTAACATTACTTGGGGAAGTCCTACCCTAGAGAACAGTTCTAACAGCCTGTGAGCAACCTGTTTAGCAGTGGCTGATCTCAGAGGGAAGGCCTCAGGATATCTGGTGGCATAATCTACAACAACGAGTATAAATTTATGTCCCTTCGCAGAGGGTTCTAAAGGTCCGACCAGATCTACCCCAATTCTCTCGAATGGGACGGCTACCAAAGGCAGAGGAACCAAGGGAGCCGGCTTTTGTCCTTTTTGACTAGTTAACTGGCATTCAGGACATGTCTCACATAGATTCATGATGTCACCATGTATGCCTGGCCAGTAAAACCGGGACGAGATGCGGTCCGTGGTTTTATCTCTGCCCAAATGACCACCCCATGGGAGAGTATGGGCTAGGGTGAACACCGTTTTAATCAACCCTTTAGGGACTAGCATCTGTCGAATGACCTCCCCTGTTTGTGTAACCTTATTCCTCCCTCTGCCTCTGGCGGAAGTCAGGAAGATCCAGGTCTGGCAAAATTCCCGTATCTATCTGTTCCCCACCATGGTCATCCCCGGCCATGACCTGCAGTCCTTTGGGCTGACTAATGTTACCAAGAGTCCCAGCCTTTCTTAACCAGTCCTCTTTTTCCGCACGTCTCTGTTTACGTGTCTTTGGGACATGGTGTCTATGGGGAAAAATCTCTGGGGAAAAAGGGAACAATTCTCCGGGCTTCTCCGGTACCAGAGAAGTAGGCTCCGTAGGAGTAGGGGCCAACAATGTTTCGAGGTAGGGCCAGTCTCGGCCAAGAAGAACAGGAGCAGATAGCCAGGGAGCAACTCCCACTAGTAGGCTAGCCTCTTGATCCTGGATACGCAGTAGAACGTTCGTCGTCGGGTATCTCTTTGCATCACCATGGATACACTCGATTTTCCAAGGAGAGTCATAAAATAGTCTATTGCTTGGAATCAGGCCCTCTAGGATCAGGGTTTTTCCAGAGCCCGAGTCCAGCATGGCGTTTACTTTTGTCCCCTCCAGAGATGCTGGGACTAACCACGGATTGTGGTCCCCTCGGAGACAAGCTGTGGCAGTGGTTCTGCCATATGAACAGTCCATCTCATCATCTCCTGAATCCGCAACCTCGGTCGTCAGCGGAAGCTCTCGACGGGGCTCGGCGTTTGGACCTCTCCGCTGTTGGATGGAATCCTCCCTTCTGGTTGGTGACAGGTCGTGTACATGCGGGTACACTGTCCCTTTTAACAAAATAAATCCTGCTCCACTTTGGGAGAAAAACTGACTAATAACACAGCAGACCTATCTAGCAGGCTGGCTGGCTAAAACCAGAACCAAACCATAAGGGTACTTTAAGCAGTCAGTAAACAAATGAATAATCCTTACTTTGGTTGAAGTAGTCTTTGGTGAAATCCCTCTGGTTAAGGGCTCACGCAGAAGTGTGCTCCTCTCTAAGGCAGGGCAGCTACTGCCAGTCACGTGATCCTTTTTCTACCTTGCTGGCTCTCAGGTGTCAGCTTGCCTCCTGATTTCCTAACTTCCACCTGAGTTAACCCTTATGAGTGCTGGATGAAGCACTCAGACATATGTCTCACAGGCGTAACTGATAGGAGTTGACTTCACTCTGTCACAATACCCCAAAAAACAGTTCTGTTCTCCCCAGCAACATTGGTTGGAGACTCAGATCTACTGTGAGCCAGCAGGTATGTACCAACCTACACCATGTAATAGCGACATCTCCCAAGGGGTGGGGGAAACAGCGTTAAACCCGTATTAAACGTACTGTATGTTATGCATGCAGTGGGTGGGCCAGTGAATTGTGGGTAATTGGATGATACTGCTCATTGTGTGATACTGCAATAGTTTATTTTTTTTATTTATAAAAATATTTTACCAGGAAGTAATACATTGAGAGTTACCTCCCGTTTTCAAGTATGTCCTGGGCACAGAGTAAAACAAAATAATACATGGTTACAAATACAGTTACATAAATGAACAAGGTATACATTATATACAAGACATTGCATGCACAGTTAAAGAAAATATATATTATGAGCGTATGAAACAGTTACAGACCAGATTAAAGTGTGAGACAGCCTTAGATTTGAAAGAACTTAAGCTGGTGGTGGATATGAGAGTCTCTGGTAGGTTGTTCCAGTTTTGGGGTGCACGGAAGGAGAAGGAGGAACGTCCGGATACTTTGTTGAGCCTTGGGACCATGAATAGTCTTTTGGAGTCTGATCTCAGGTGATAGGTACTGCATGTGGTAGGGGTGAGGAGCTTGTTCAGGTAGCTGGGTAGCTTGCCCAGAAAGTATTTGAGGGTGAGACAGGAAAGGTGAACTTTGCGCCTAGACTCTAGTGATGACCAATCTAGTTCTTTGAGCATTTCGCAGTGATGTGTGTTGTAGTTGCATTGGAGAACAAAACGACAAATTGAATTGTAGAGGGTGTCAAGTTTGCTAAGGTGGGTTTGAGGAGCCGAGCCATATACTATGTCTCCATAGTCAATAATTGGCATTAGCATCTGCAGTGCAATACGCTTTCTGACCAGGAGACTTAGGGAGGATTTGTTCCTGTAAAGTACCCCTAGTTTGGCATAGGTCTTGGTTGTCAGGGTATCAATGTGCATCCCGAATGTTAAGTGGGAGTCAAACCATAAGCCCAAGTATTTAAAACTAGTGACAGGTGTTAGGGTGGTTTTAGCGTTGGTTCTAATCAGGAGCTCAGTCACTGGAAACTTTACAAATTTAGTCTTGGTCCCAAATACCATTGTTACCGTCTTGTCAGTGTTTAAAAACAGTTTGTTTTGGGAAATCCAGTTTTCGAGTCTCAAAAAGTCAGACTGAAGTATGTGTTGAAGGTCAGAGAGGCTATGGCTGTGTGCATACAGGATTGTGTCATCTGCATACATGTGTATTGAGGCTTCCTTACAAGCTGTGGGAAGATCATTAATGAACACTGAGAAGAGTAGGGGCTCCAGAACAGAGCCTTGCGGGACACCACAGGTGATATCCAGGGGGTTGGAGTTAGAGCCTGAGATGAACACATGTTGGGATCTTCCTGATAGGTAGGACTGAAACCAGTTTAAAGCATGTTTCCCTATTCCAGAGCTCTGGAGTTTGTTAAGCAGGATAACATGATCAACTGTGTCAAAAGCCTTTGCAAAATCTAGAAATACTGCACCAGTGAGTTGTCCCCGTTCCATTCCGCACTGGATTTCATTGCAAACTTTTAGCAGGGTAGTTACGGTGGAGTGTTTGGGACGAAACCCAGACTGGAATTGGCTAGGGAAATTTGTCTTGGTGTAGAAATCGCTTAATTGGGAGTGGACACATTTTTCCATAACTTTGGATAGAATTGGGAGAAGTGAGATTGGCCTGTAGTTTGAGACAGTGTTTTTGTCCCCACTTTTGAAGATTGGGACAACTCTGGCAGTTTTCCAGGTCTTAGGGATATGGCCTGCAGACAGGATAGAGTTGACTATGGACGCAATTGGTTTGGCAATGGCTGGGGCACCAAGTCGTAGGAACCTAGATTGTAGTAAGTCGGGTCCACATTGGCTGCTTAGTTTTAGTTTGAGGAGCGCTTGTGTAATCTCCTCTTCAGATACTGGGCTAAATTGAAAATTGTGGGCAGTGTTGGGAGGGGGTGGGACTATAGGGGTACTCCCAGGATGAGATTCAGGTTTGGGGTTTGTGCTGCGTTTCGCTAATAAGTTAGTGGCACACCCCACAAAGTAATCATTGAATGCATTTGCAATGTCAGTGGGGTTTGTCAGAGTAATATCCCCCTTAGTGATATTACTTGGTTGTTGATGGTTAGGAGGCTGGAATATATTGTTGATAACCTTCCAGAAGTTAGCTGGGTTTGATGTATTTTGGTGGAGATTGGCAGAGTAATATTGTGCTTTTGCATACCTTGTTTGCCTTGTGCACATGTTCCGCAGGCATCTGTAGTGATTGAGATCCTTGGTAGTGCCAGTTACTTTGTAGCTTTTCCACAAGGCATCCCTGAACTGGTAGAGTGCTATAAGGTCAGGTGTAACCCATGGAAGGTGGGCCCCCCCGTACCCTTATTTTGCGTAGTGGAGCATGGGTATCGCATGGGTAGCAGAGCATCTGCTCTCGGCACTCTCAGTCTAAGCACGCTGTGCATAGTGTACTTTGTGGTAGCAGAGCATCTGCTCTCGGCACTCTCAGTCTAAGCACGCTGTTCATAGTGAGTACTTTGTGGTAGCAGAGCATCTGCTCTCGGCACTCTCAGTCTAAGCACGCTGTGCATAGTGAGTACTTTGTGGGATCACATTTCCCCAAAGCCCCCTGCGATCTGTATGTATTGGTAGCACTGCACTCGGGTCCTCTAGACTACAGGTGTGCAATCTTTTTCCCTTGTGCCCCCCTGTCTGCACTTCCCCCCTGATCAAGCCCCAGTTCTTACCATGTCTCCATCATCAAATGACGTCAGATGACCCCGCTGCGTCATTTGAAGCCGCGTTGCAATGGCGACACGTCACCAGAGACAAGGTAGTGTTAACAAAGATAACTTAAATTAGCGCTAGACCAAATGTGTATATGTGCAGTGCATATAAACGTGTGATGAAGCTGCCTGGTGATTCTACTATGGGTGCAATCTCAAGTGAACCCTAAAAACAATATAAAAATACAAAAGTGGAATAAATACCTGGCGCATACAAATAGTGATAATATTAACAATATATTATATTAATAATAATAAAATAATATAAAGGATATATCAGTGAAGTGAAGTCTTTTCAAAGTCTATGAGTGAAATGGACTCTGTCCTTGACTTATTATCACTATTTGTATGCGCCAGGTATTTATTCCACTTTTGTATTTTTATACCAGAGACAAGGTAAGTGAAGTTACAGAGGCCTCACGCGATCCCCCAGAATTTTATTTAAATGCCTTGAGGAAGAGTGCGGGGTCTCTCCAACCACTGCGCTCCCTATGAAAAATCTCCCTCCCGTTTGCACACCCCTGTTCTAGACTAGCAGTGCGCAAACTGGGGGGCGGGAGAATTTGCAGGAAGGGCGCGGGCTGCTACAGAGGCCCCGCACTCTTCCCTGGGGCATTTAATTTAATGCCGGGGGAGGCGTGAGGTCTCTGTAACCTCACTTACCTACTCGCAGCCGGGTCTTCAGCGACATCGCCATGGCAACGCGGTGTCAAATGACGCCGTGGGGTAACATGACGTGACCCCGCAACGTCATTTGAAGCCGTGCCTTGGGGGAAGGGGATGCAAACGCTGCTCTGGACTTCCAATGTTCTTGACACAGAGCTAATTGATTGATTTACCGTAACTACATCAAAACCAACAGACAGCACATACAGTACTAGGTTTTTCATTAAAATGGCTCAGTACTAACTCAGTGGTTACAATGAATACAGAGAAACACAACTGGACAACCATTGTCAGTATATTGCTACAACCTATCAAAGGTGAACACGAATTTAATTGTATCAATAATAGGATAGTACACTAGTGAATAATTAGAGTACATTGAGCAAAAATTAGCAATTACTGCTAGACTAATTTGTACCAATTATCCTCCATTCACCCACATACACAACCCTTTAAAACCAAATTCAAAGGCTTTTCCTTTTTTATTGTGTGTTCCTTTTTCTTCTACTAGAAATATATAACATTAATTTTAATTGTATAAAATAAAGGTTATATTTGAATACAATTAGCTATCTGAAACTAGTCACTTGAGTGCATTTTGACTTTGAAGTACTGTAGGTGCTTTTCTCTCACTCCTAATCATAGATCCCTGTGTTAATTAATCTGAACGGCCTTTAGTGGATATGTGATGTTAGGGAGAACACCATTTTTGCTAATTATTAACACTAACATACGGAAAAAAACAACAATATGTTATTTAAGGAGTAGCACTGGGCTAACGTTGGGTTACATGCTTTCGTGCATAGGCGTTATGATTAGCCTAACGTTGACCTAAATTAACGTTATGTTAAATACCTAAAAGAGATGAGTGCATCTTGGCCTCGGTCAGCACATTCCACTTTGGCATTTGGTGGTTTTCCATGTTCAGCAGGTCAGGCATGGATATGGAAACAAAAGCGATTAGCATAGAGTCTGATTTAATGATTCAGGTATAGCAATGATACGTAAATAATTTCTTCTGGATCTGTTCTCAATATCTTCCATTTTGGCAATCAACTCTTTCCTGGAACATTTAAAAACAGAAATGTTAGATTTATAGTAATTTACTTCGTTCTTCGCCGCCCTCTATGTCAGTTTAAATTAAGTGGCTCAGTGTTGATGTTGCTCACAGGTTACTTTAAATAAATCAAAAGCTGACTTTAATGCATCAAACCCCCTTTTTCATCTTTAATTTCCTCTGCGCTGCTGCTTTTGAGGCATATTTTATGGGACTTCAGACAAATCGTTTCCATAGATTTGGGAGAGTAGCACTGTAAGTGTTCCTGTAGTAGAGCTGACCAAAAAAGTCAGCTTCTGTATAGAGGTTAGTCTGGGTTGCCAGGGTTCCAATGGACCTTCTGCAAAATGCCATTAGTGTATAAGAGGTCCTCAGTAATTAGGCAGATTTCTCACCCTAAGTAGCATCTCTCCCCATCAACGTCAATACCATCATAGGGCTTCAAATCTTTTTCAGCCGCAGCTCCGGAGACAGTAAGTCTTGCTTACAGTACATCTGTATGTTCAAAGTGGCTTACAGTAAAAATTGTAACAATTATGGAAAACATGTATCATGCATGATACATAGGCACACAGGGGGGTTATTTATCAAAGTCTCCCGGCTGAAAACCTGGGATGAACAATTGCCCACATTTATTAAGTAAAAACATTGGGATTTTCTAAATTGATACATATTTTTACTCCAGTTTTGCAACCAGGATACTTTGATAAATGAACAACATCATGTTTAATTGGGTAAAGAAAAATTAAGCTTAAAACATTGAACAATTTCAGTGCTAGAAGACCAAGCAAATAGCAGCAAAAAGATGAAAGTAGTACTTACAGTAATAACAAGCAACAGCCCTGGCATCTCCATTGTCATACCCCAAATACTGTAGTTGTATCTCATACAATCTTATTTATTCTCACATAATCCAATTCATCTGTGTAAATGTTTGAAAGTATATATAAATCCCATTAGGGCATTAAATAATTAAATAAAATAGGTTCCTCCTAGCACCATGACACTTCAACCAATGATTGTCTTCAATATATTAGGGGGGTAATCTATGTACAGTATGTTATCATTTTGAAGCAGTCACGGTGGCATTACATTCTATGAGTCTTTAATGTGTTAACACTGATTGGCTATCAAACCAACCAATCAAGGTGGAGCTGATGGAAATGAAACCCCTTCTTTACCAGAGACCTGCAGAGAACTGATTAAACCCGGATCTCGGGTGCACGCGCAGGGTTCTCATGCTTACTGCGAGGAACCAGCTGGCTACATTGTTTGCCCACTATACCAAAAGAGAAAAGAACTCAGTTCAAATTAGCACTCAGGTATCACTAGTGGTAAATGTCAATATTAAAATAATCTTTAATCGAAAATATTAAAATAAATGGTTCAATGGAATGGATAAAAAGGGAGCAAAATAAGGGATAACTGACTAGAGGAGCTAAAGACTGCAATGATCAAATGATTATGCAGTCCCGTATGCTGCTATCTTATGGTATAGCCTGTGTCCGATACCCTAATTATCACAGTGTTAAGCCCTTAGTTTAACCTTTTGTGCTCTCTAAGTAAAAAACGACTCCATGAGTCAAGACTGGAACTATACCAGTGATAGCGAGTCGCTACTTATGAATAGACCCCTACTGTCGGTCTAATAGTGTGGCAGTGTCAAGTTGCTATTAGTCCTCAAGAAGAAGGACTGCAGTTAGCGTGTGTGAATATTAATAATACTATCCCCTGGCCAGGGGAGAAAGTATATATAGTATTAAGGCCTTTATTCATATAACTGTCTTGCACAGTAAAATATTGTGTAGCCAGGTCTCCCCAGCCTGTCAGTGCCCCCCTCACCTCGCTGCCGATCGCGGGGGCCGCCGCGTCCAATGGCGGCTCCGTCCGGCGAGTGCAGGGGTGAGGGCGGTCAGGTCCCAGCTCGGGAGTTGCTGGGGACGCGTGCGGCTGGTTGCAACCAGCCGCACGTGCGTCACGGAGATCCCGGCGCTCTCGGAGCCGGGCGGAGAGGGCGCCACCATTACCCCCTCGCTCGCGCATGCGCAGTGGCTGCGCGAGTATAGGGATGGAGCAGGGAGCAGCGCGGCTTCTCCTGCCTGTGGCCGGTTGCCGGGGACGCGATAGGGCCGTTGCTAAGGCCGCGATCGCGTCTCTAAGGTCCCGGCGGCCGCTGAAGCAGGGCGCCGCCATTGCGCTGCGGGTTGCGCATGCGCAGGGCCCCGATAGTGTAGGGAGAGCCCCAGAGACAGGGATAGCTCGCGCGAGAGTAGGGACAGCTCAGGGAAGAGCGAGGCAGCGCGGGGAAGCTTGCGCACGCGCAGGGCAGGGGGGAGAAAGCCCGCGAACCCCTAGCCTACCAGGGAAGGCTCTGAGCTGGGACTACATATCCCAAGAGCCTTTGCGTGTTACACTTGACACCAGGGAGCCAATAGGGCTTAGGGAGCCCAGGAGAAATAGATACATTTGGCGGGCTTACAGGACACATGCAGTCAGAGACCGGAGCAGCCCAGGGAAGGAGGTAGGGTACAGGAGTCGGGGACTCCCTGTACTAGGCCAGCACCCCCAGGGCCCGAGATAGCTCAGCTCCCCAGTAAGGTGAGTGTTGCCAGGGGCAGCCCTCAGGTTAGGGACCCTGCCACTTACATTAGTGGGAGCTGGGAAAGGAAGGTTACAGAGAGTTGGAGTCAGGGAGCTGTGAGGGAAGGAATGGTGCGGGGAGTGAGTGCAGCTCCTGCCCCATATAGGTACCCACACCCCAGGTAGGCCCCAACTCCTCACTAGCTTAGTGGGTAAGTGCTTAGGGAGGCCCAAGATAGGGACGCTGCCCTTAGCATAGAGTGCTGCCTTGTCAGAGTCACGGCTGTTAGTGCTGTGAGGTCTGACAGGCAGGCACCTTGTTGCGCAGCACGTTGGCTGCAGCATCCAGTGAGCTACAGCTTGTTGCGGTAGGCGCTGGGATTAGTTGTCTAATAGTCAGGACTGGGAAGAGTTAGGGGAGTAGGGCAGGTTATTAACCCCTGTAGGCCCCTAGGAGTCTCCCCCAAAGCCATTACAGGTTGCTGTGCTGTAGGGACGGCCTATAGTATAGCGCGTGTCATTTAGTGCTGTAGGGACAGGTCCTATGTTAGGGATCCTGTCACGGTAGGGTAGATTAGATAGGGACACAGCGGACGCTGCGGTTCCTGCTAAGACATCCGGATCCAAGTTGGGGTCCTCAGAGACTGTTTCGAGGTTGGGATCGCCCCTGGCGGTCCACGTACAAAGGAGTCCGGTTGGGGATCGGCGGACGTCATCCTGCTACAGACCCTTTTTGAAGAGTTGGAGATCCGAGCACGGGAGTGCTCGGCAGGTACTATCTACTACACAATTGCACCAACGGGCCCTTGGCTTAATTGTGACTGCGCAGTCACCCATTGATTCTCTGCAAGAGTGCGGGACATTGGGTGGGGTTCTCTGGACACTGGGTGGGATCACCTGGTGTTGGGGAAGCGTCCGGCGAGACGTCGCAGTTAGTGTCTCCTCGTGAGAGGGACACCTGTCATTATGAGTGTGATGAGTTGTTATGCATGTTAGTAAAGTCATTAGTTAATGTACATGCTGTCGATGTGATTATTGATTGTCCTGCGAGGAATCACTCCCCCTCTGGTGGGAGCCATCGCAGGTGGAGGCGCTGTACCGAGAAGATGTTGTAAGTGATCACCCCTATTATAATTACCCCAGGTTCCCCGTGGCGGAAGCTCAGCCCTCCTGTGAGCCAACAGGTTATGCACCACACTGAGTAACCTTGTATGTTCCTGCACCCACACAGTGTAATCTGCGATTGGGGGGGGGAAAACCCGTTACATTTGGAGGCGCTGCTGAGATAGACCTGGGGTGCCCTGTCCATTTTTTTTCTAAATTGGGCTATTTTTGTTCGCCATGAAGAAGCCACGTGCTGATTTCCCGGCCGCGCGGGAAAATGTTGCAAATGTCCGGGTTTGGCGGGAAACCCTAAGCCCCGCCCCCGCCAACTGAATGACACCGTGCAGAGACAGAGTCACTCCATGAAAGAGTGTGCTGCCCCTCCTTCAGATTCCACCAGGGGGAGCAAGCACAGTGAGCCTAAATCAGTAACTGCTGTCTCCAGGGAGGACAGTACAGGATGCCATGAATCACATCCTCAGTTGTACGGTGCTTGGCCAGTAGAAGGAGTGGGTGCAATGTTTCTTGTATGCCCGTGCTTACAGAAGGACCTTAAACTCTCTGGTGGTATGGAATTTAGGCTCTATCATCTACCAGGGGGGGTTAAGGTGGTGAGATTTGAAGGAAAAAGGTATGTCAGAGGCCTTTGCCCCAACTGTGACTTTCCTGATGGCGAATTGAGCTGGGGACCCGAGTGTGTCTGCTGCGGGACACAGTTCCTGATGCCCATGCCGCTGCAGTCTACAGAACCCGCAGAGGAAGAAGCGAGGAAGCCTGACCCCTCTGCAAAAGTGAGTGACACTGCTAATCAGTCTGTCCTAATTCCAGAGGCCTCAGTGGACCCGTGTGTCCAGAACCATGTGGCCGAACCCAGCGATGAAGAGGCAGTTAACCTCTCTACCTCAGCCACAGAAGTTTCGGAGGCGCCACGTGTTATAACCCCAGTCCTAGACTCTGCTCTAGAACCCCAACATTTTCAAGATACGTGGCAGGCTGACCTAGCGCGATGGAAGACTCGTAGAAGAGGTGTTTCACAGGCCCGGCTAAAGAAAGAGGAAGAGAGGAAAAAGATGGAGAGGTTACTTAGTGGAGAGAGCGGCCTGTCTGAACCACAGAGTCCGGAATCACAGGGTAAGGTGTCTCTACTCCCATCCTCTCTTAGTGATTTCAGTGGCCAACCGCTCGTGGTGATGCGCCTGTCGGCGGATACAGATCCTGATAGGGGCCCGTGTGCCCTACAACGGCCAGTCCGGCCTACTACAATGGTACCATCGGTCCTAGAATGGGGACCAGTACCGAACGAAGACCAGGGTGAGTTGACTACCCCAGGGGTGTCGGGTGTGAGCCTCCAGGTGACCGCGGAGCATGGTAGCTCCTTAAGTCTGGCCACCAGGGCGAATGGCTCCACTGGGCATCGCATCCTGGCGGAGGTGTCTCCCTTAGAAGGTAGCTGTCCAGTGGTGCGAGTGGACCAGTACCTGCCTGATCGTGTTCCAGATGGAGAGGAACCTATCGCCAGCCAGCGGATTGGTGAGGAACCTCCTTATTCCCCACAGGCTCCCGATCTGAGTGTGAGCCCGTGCGCTCCAACCCAAGTGGTCCCAGGACTGGGATCCAACGCTCCCGAGGTTCCAGCAAGTAAGTGGACTGCCCCAGAAGTGCCGGGGGCAGGTCCCAAGACAGCCGAGGTGGGAACTGATAACGTCCCCGAGGACCTGTTGGCCACCGTGAAGCACCGCAGTGGTAAGGTATCTACCCTTTACCCCCTGCCAGGTGACACAGAGACTTTGCCGAAAGAGACATGGCCCAATTCTCGCTTCCCAGTGGAAGCCTCGCCAGTATGTAGGGTCAAAGACTGTGTGGAGAGAGATTCAGGGAAAGCTGCCTCCTTTAAGCCCAAAAAGGAGCGCTCCATTCACCACGTAGTGGACCGCGGAAAAGGTCTTGGCCTCCTGGTCTACCGCATACATTCCGCGGATGATCGGGTAAAGGCCTGGTTAAGAGACACAGTGCTATTCCTTCATCCAGGGGGAGGAAGTAGTACTGAACCGGTAACTGGCACCCCAGAGTGTGCTCTTCAAGAGAATTTTCTGCGGGAGGCTCACGGACGCAAAAGTGAGGTACCCCCACATGATCAGTTAGGGGCACCCCACAAATGGTCTCAGTTAGTCTCGGGTATAGTGTGTGATGTACCATGTAATCTGAGGTGTAAAGTCGACCTGCTAAGTGTACCAATTATGACATGCAATTTTTTTTGGTGTAACCTTATGTCAGGGTATGGCGTTCTCCAAGCGAGGACGTTGGATTTTTCACCAGGGGGAGTGTGTAGCCAGGTCTCCCCAGCCTGTCAGTGCCCCCCTCACCTCGCTGCCGATCGCGGGGGCCGCCGCGTCCAATGGCGGCTCCGTCCGGCGAGTGCAGGGGTGAGGGCGGTCAAGTCCCGGCTCGGGAGTTGCTGGGGACGCGTGCGGCTGGTTGCCAAGGCCGCACGCGCGTCACGGAGATCCCGGCGCTCTTGGAGCCGGGCGGAGAGGGCGCCACCATTACCCCCTCGCTCGCGCATGCGCAGTGGCTGCGCGAGTATAGGGATGGAGCAGGGAGCAGCGCGGCTTCTCCTGCCTGTGGCCGGTTGCCGGGGACGCGATAGGGCCGTTGCTAAGGCCGCGATCGCGTCTCTAAGGTCCCGGCGGCCGCTGAAGCAGGGCGCCGCCATTGCGCTGCGGGTTGCGCATGCGCAGGGCCCCGATAGTGTAGGGAGAGCCCCAGAGACAGGGATAGCTCGCGCGAGAGTAGGGACAGCTCAGGGAAGAGCGAGGCAGCGCGGGGAAGCTTGCGCACGCGCAGGGCAGGGGGGAGAAAGCCCGCGAACCCCTAGCCTACCAGGGAAGGCTCTGAGCTGGGACTACATATCCCAAGAGCCTTTGCGTGTTACACTTGACACCAGGGAGCCAATAGGGCTTAGGGAGCCCAGGAGAAATAGATACATTTGGCGGGCTTACAGGACACATGCAGTCAGAGACCGGAGCAGCCCAGGGAAGGAGGTAGGGTACAGGAGTCGGGGACTCCCTGTACTAGGCGAGCACCCCCAGGGCCCGAGATAGCTCAGCTCCCCAGTAAGGTGAGTGTTGCCAGGGGCAGCCCTCAGGTTAGGGACCCTGCCACTTACATTAGTGGGAGCTGGGAAAGGAAGGTTACAGAGAGTTGGAGTCAGGGAGCTGTGAGGGAAGGAAGGGTGCGGGGAGCGAGTGCAGCTCCTGCCCCATATAGGTACCCACACCCCAGGTCGGCCCCAACTCCCCACTAGCTTAGTGGGTAAGTGCTTAGGGAGGCCCAAGATAGGGACGCTGCCCTTAGCATAGAGTGCTGCCTTGTCAGAGTCACGGCTGTTAGTGCTGTGAGGTCTGACAGGCAGGCACCTTGTTGCGCAGCACGTTGGCTGCAGCATCCAGTGAGCTACAGCTTGTTGCGGTAGGCGCTGGGATTAGTTGTCTAATAGTCAGGACTGGGAAGAGTTAGGGGAGTAGGGCAGGTTATTAACCCCTGTAGGCCCCTAGGAGTCTCCCCCAAAGCCATTACAGGTTGCTGTGCTGTAGGGACGGCCTATAGTATAGCGCGTGTCATTTAGTGCTGTAGGGACAGGTCCTATGTTAGGGATCCTGTCACGGTAGGGTAGATTAGATAGGGACACAGCGGACGCTGCGGTTCCTGCTAAGACATCCGGATCCAAGTTGGGGTCCTCAGAGACTGTTTCGAGGTTGGGATCGCCCCTGGCGGTCCGCGTACAAAGGAGTCCGGTTGGGGATCGGCGGACGTCATCCTGCTACAGACCCTTTTTGAAGAGTTGGAGATCCGAGCACGGGAGTGCTCGGCAGGTACTATCTACTACACAAGTGCACCAACGGGCCCTTAGCTTAATTGTGACTGCGCAGTCACCCATTGACTCTCTGCAAGAGTGCGGGACATTGGGTGGGGTTCTCTGGACACTGGGTGGGATCACCTGGTGTTGGGGAAGCGTCCGGCGAGACGTCGCGGTTAGTGTCTCCTCGTGAGAGGGACACCTGTCATTATGAGTGTGATGAGTTGTTATGCATGTTAGTAAAGTCATTAGTTAATGTACATGCTGTCGATGTGATTATTGATTGTCCTGCGAGGAATCACTCCCCCTCTGGTGGGAGCCATCGCAGGTGGAGGCGCTGTACCGAGAAGATGTTGTAAGTGATCACCCCTAGTATAATTACCCCAGGTTCCCTGTGGCAGAAGCTCAGCCCTCCTGTGAGCCAACAGGTTATGCACCACACTGAGTAACCTTGTATGTTCCTGCACCCACACAGTGTAATCTGCGATTGGGGGGGGGGGGAAACCCGTTACAATAGCATAAAGTAGGTAACCAGGCAGCAATGAGTGCTGTACTGACAAGAGACTAGCATACGGGGCCTGTTGCCTCCAGATCAAAGTAGCGTTGCTCTGCTTACAGCTGGGGAGGAAATTCACCTACAGCTGAGCTGCTGGCCCTCCCGGTAAGTGTAACTGATGTTTACTGTGTGCTCAGTAAAGCAGTAAAAATAGCATACAGAGCCCTTCAACTCCGTGATCGCAACTGGAGTGAAGTGTATACTTAGGTAACAACGAGATAGTAGGTATATATACTCTAGCCTGAATGCATGATATTTGTATACCAGTGTGTAGGTATAACCAACATTGTATTCACTCTTAATACGTGAGTGCAGTTGGTCATGTGGTTATAGTATATAAAGCCTCTCACCTCCGGTGTCACCTGTGTGTCTCTGTTTACAGAACTGTGAGGAGAAGTGAATCCTGCATCTGCGCTGTTAGCCCTCTCGATCAGTGTCAGAGGCTGATGTTAATAGACTATATCGATGGCGTTCAGAGCCATTCACCTCAAAGATCGCAGCCTTAAGTTTAAATGTCAACCACCGCTTGCTGTCTAAATGGAAAGCTGACACTGCCACATTTAAAATGCCCCCGTCGAAGATCGTTCGCTTTTAAGCTTTGTCAAGACTCTCGGCTGGTAAGTTAGTGCGACCCTATTGGATCCTTTTATGCACCATGCATAGCACTGATTGGTTAATTCATGTGATTGAAGGATGACTGTGATAGGTGGACACCTCTGTCATGTTAACTTGTGTAGCGAAAAACAAGCACTAAAGGAATTATCAGAAGAGAACACAATAGTCATTAAACCCTCGGACAAAGGGGGCAATATAGTCGTACTTAACAGTACAGACTATGTTAACAAAATAATAAGATTCTTAATGATAAGAATTGTTATAAGATCTTAGACAACAATCCAACACTTACATTTAATATAGAACTTAAAGGGATCCTAGATTGGGGTCTAGATAATAAAGTTCTTACTCCAAAGGAAAGAGACTATCTGTTTGTTCCCACTCTGAGATTGGCTACCTTTTATTCACTTCCCAAAATCCACAAAAACAAAACTCCACCACCCGGCAGGCCCATAGTATTGGGCATGGGTAACCTCACCGAAAAAATAGTGGAAATTGGAAGTGAATCCCCAATAGGTGCTTCTAATATCCGGAGTATGATAGCCATATAGCATAATAGTCCTGGAGAGAATATATCTTCAATAAGGGTATATGTGCAGTATATAGGCTTAGATGCTCACCTTGTAGCCATAGTGTGGGATAACAAATAAAGGTAGAGGAACCCCACAGTGAGTGTGTGTTATGAGCACTCAATGAAGAGAGCCCACCCCACACCCACTAATGGAGCAAGACACCTATATCCCTAGGCTTGAGCAGAAAAATCGCCCAGTAGTGTATACAAACTGCATATGATTGAAAAGAGCATATAACTCGCGGTTGATGCATGTCCTGGGAAATACAGCGTGCCTCCTTCCGGTAGTGGTAAATCGTAGTAGAAAAGAATGGTGGAGCACTGCTGGAAAAAATGAAGGGCTGGAGGCTAATGGCAAAATTAAAAATGCTTTATTCTAGTGCATAAGTAGACAGAGCTACAGAAACAGGTTCTCTAACGCGTTTCGCGCTGTCTAAGCGCTTTGTCAAAGTAGCTCTGTCTACTTATGCACTAGAATAAAGCATTTTTAATTTTGCCATTAACCTCCAGCCCTTCATTTTTTCCAGCAGTGCTCCACCATTCTTTTCTACTACGATTCACCGAAAAAATAAGTTACTATGTGGATCTCATTTTAAGACCCTACATGTCACGACTTTACCGTCATATTTGAAAGACAGTAGGGATATTTTACGCAAACTAGAAGGTGTCACTATTGATAAGAATACCCTCCTTGTATCTTTAGACGTGGAAAGTCTCTATTCCAGCATTTTGCATGAGATAGGTATACAAGCCACCCAATATTATCTAGATATGAGGGGTGCTTGTTTTCAGAAACATAATGAGCTAGTTATTAAACTGCTCCGATTTATCCTCACAAGGAATTTCTATATCTTTAACAGGAAACTTTACCACCAGACCCAGGGCACAGCGATGGGGACTACGTGTGCCCCATCCTATGCGAATCTGTACCTGTGCTGGTGGGAAGCATACACGGGCTTCTCTGAACAATATGAGAAGTATACTGAGAACATCATCATGTGGCTAAGATATATCGATGATGTGCTGCTATTGTGGCACAGAGATGAAAAAACCCTCCATGAGTTCATTGGAATTTTGAACAATAATCAGATTAACCTTAGATTCACGGTCGAACATGATCCAAATGTAATTAATTTCCTTGACCTAAAGATCCAGAGAGGTCCACTGAATGAGCTACAGACCACAATCCATCAAAAAGAGACAGCAACCAATAGCCTTCTTCTGGCTAGTAGCCACCATCCCAAAAATCTGATCAGGGGGATACCAGTGGGACAGTTTCTGCGTTTGCGCAGAAACTGTTCACCGATGGAGTCCTTTGAACTAGAAGCCAATAAAATGAAAGATAGCTATCAATGGGGCTATTCTAACAAAATAGTGAGACGAGCCTACAAACAGGCTAAATCTACACCAAGACATCAGCTCCTACAGGACAAAGTTAAAACAGACCAAAGTAAACTAATACAGGTTATTGGCACTTACAATAACCAATGGCAGAACATCAACTCCATTTTTAGGAAACACTGGCATATCTTGACCGCAGATCCGGACCTCCAACAAGTCCTTTAACCCTAACCCAGCATTACCAGTAGGCGCCCAGAAAATGTAATGGACATACTGACACATAGTCACTTTGAAGAACATATCAGTCCCACATGGCTACCTAAGAGACCTATAGGCACATACAGATGCTCACAATGTCGAGCTTGTAATCAAGTTAAAACTACCAAGAAATTCAAAAATTGGAATGACTCAAAAACATTCACAATCAGAACATTTATCAACTGTAACACCATTGGTGTGATCTACCAAATTGAATGCTCCTGTTCAAAAAAATATATAGGCAAAACAAAAAGGCAATTTAAAAAACGGATTTTAGAACATCTAGGAGACATCAGAAATAAATTTGATAAACCCGTTGCACGCCATGTACATGAACACCATAATGGAGATCACAATGTTCTGAAATTTCTTAATATAGATCATCCTATTCTGGGCATCAGGGGGGGTGATTGGGACCAACTACTTCTGCGCCGTGAGGCAAGGTGGATCTACAATTTGGGGACATTGTCCCCACAAGGACTTAATGAGGGTTTACTCTTCAATTATTTCATCTAACCATGGGTTATATTAACCACAGTCTGTATATATATATATATATATATATATATACAGTGTTCGACAAATCACCCAAAAATCTACTCGCCCAACCAAAAAATCTACTCGCCACCTAGTCCCGCCCCTAGTCCCGCCCCCAACTCCGCCCCTCGTCCCACCCCCAACCCCGCTTTAAAATAAAATATATAAATAAAATACATTTAATAAATTCCTAGTCAGAACAACATTCATTTTTGACATAAATGTATTTATTGTATTACATTATACTACAATTAGACGGGTGTGTGTGTGTGTGTGTGTGTGTGTGTGTGTGTCAATGTCGGATCTAAAAATAAAAGCCAAATGTGAATGACTAGTTTCCTGAACCCCTTAACCAGTGTCTGGACGTCGGCGCTTCACAGAGAGAGACAGACAGAGAGAGACAGACAGACAGACACACACACACAGAGAGCGGCACACCCACACACACACACACACACACACACACACACACACACACACACACACACACACACACACACACACACACACACACACACACACACACACACACACACACACAGAGAAAGAGAGACACACAGAGAAAGAGAGAGAAAGAGAGACACACAGAGAAAGAGAGAGAAAGAGAGACACAGAGAAAGAGAGAGAAAGAGAGACACACAGAGAAAGAGAGAATGAGAGACACACACTGAGAGAATGAGAGACAAAGAGAGAGTGCGACAGAGAGAGCGAAGAAGAGAGTGCGACAGAGAGGGAGACAGAGAGAGGGAGAGGGAGACAGAGGAGGGAGACAGAGAGAGAGAGGGAGACAGAGAGAGAGAGGGAGAGGGTGACAGAGAGAGGGATAGGGTGACAGAGAGAGGGAGAGGGTGACAGAGAGAGGGAGAGGGTGACAGAGAAGGAGAGGGTGACAGAGAGGGAGAGGGTGACAGAGAGGGAGACGGTGACAGAGAGAGGGAGAGGGCGACACAGGGAGAGGGTGACACAGGGAGACGGAGAGGGTGGGTCACACAGGGAGAGGGTGACACGGAGAGGGAGGGTGACAGGGAGCGGGACAGGGTGACACAGGGAGAGGGTGACACAGGGAGAGGGTGGCACAGGGAGAGGGTGACACAGGGAGAGGGAGAGGGTGACACAGGGAGAGGGTGACACAGGGAGAGGGTGACACAGGGAGAGGGTGACACAAGGAGAGGGTGACACAAGGAGAGGGAGAGGGTGACACAGGGAGAGGGAGGGTGACACAGGGAGAGGGAGGGTGACACAGGGAGAGGGAGGGTGACACAGGGAGAGGGAGAGAGAGAGAGAGAGAGAGAGAGGGGGTGACACACTCACAGACACACAGACACTCACTCTCACTCAAACACACACACACACACACACACACACACACACACACACACACACACACACAGTCTGTCACTCGCACACACACACACACAAACACTCACCTGCACGGCAGTGGGCCCCCCACACGGCAGGAGGGGTCGCACATGGCAGCAGGGGCAGCACCGGGTGAGGGATTTCCCCTGCTTAGAGCAGGCTTAGAGCAGGGAGTAGCTCCGGTTAGGGGATTTCCCCTGCTTAGAGCAGGGAGTAGCTCCGGTTAGGGGATTTCCCCTGCTTAGAGCAGGGAGTAGCTCCGGTTAGGGGATTTCCCCTGCTAACATCTGAGCTGGCCATTAGAGCAGGAGAAGAGCAGGGCTGATGGATTGCCCGATGGGAGGGGGGGGGGCAGATGGCCCAATGGGAGGGGGGGGCGGGTGGCCCGATGGGTGGGAGGGGGGGGGGGTGACTGATGGCCCGATGGGAGGGAGGGAGGGGGGGGCGACTGATGGCCCGATGGGAGGGAGGGAGGGGGGGGGGCGACAGATGGCCCGATGGGAGGGAGGGGGGGGGCGACAGATGGCCCTGCAGGAGCTTGAGGCAGACAGGCGTGGAAGGGGCTGGCTGCCGGAAGGGGGAAGAGTAGAAGCGCTGAGGAGGGAGGCCACTGCTCAGAGAGCCGGAGGCGGGGTAATCTCCCCCAACAACATGAGCCCGCCTCCGGCTTATTTTTTTTTTCTCCAGCGCGAGCGCGGGAAAAGCAGCAGCGCGAGCGCGGGATATTTAAAAAACACATGTGTGCTGCTTGGGCCAATATTTACTCGCCCGGGGGTTAAATCCACCCGCCCCGGGCAAGTAAATGTATATAATTGTCGAACACTGTATATATATATACAGTCACATTGTAGCACCTTTTATTTCATCTGATATAGCCACATAATGTGTGTATGTAGCGTGTGTGCACAATAGCAAGAGACACCGCTGCACATTGAATATAGCTCACACATACTGTGTGAAGCTACGCTACACAAGTTAACATGACAGAGGTGTCCACCTATCACAGACATCCTTCAATCACATGAATTAACCAATCAGTGCTATGCATGGTGCATAAAAGGATCCAATAGGGTCACACTCACTTACCAGCCGAGAGTCTTGACAAAGCTTAAAAGCGAACGATCTTCGACGGGGGCATTTTAAATGTGGCAGTGTCAGCTTTCCATTTAGACAGCAAGCGGTGGTTGACATTTAAACTTAAGGCTGCGATCTTTGAGGTGAATGGCTCTGAACGCCATCGATATAGTCTATTAACATCAGCCTCTGACACTGATCGAGAGGGCTAACAGCGCAGATGCAGGATTCACTTCTCCTCACAGTTCTGTAAACAGAGACACACAGGTGACACCGGAGGTGAGAGGCTTTATATACTATAACCACATGACCAACTGCACTCACGTATTAAGAGTGAATACAATTTTGGTTATACCTACACACTGGTATACAAACATCATGCATTCAGGCTAGAGTATATATGCCTACTATCTCGTTGTTACCTTAGTATACACTTCACTCCAGTTGCGATCACGGAGTTGAAGGGCTCTGTATGCTATTTTTATTGCTTTACTGAGCACACAGTAAACATCAGTTACACATACCGGGAGGGCCAGCAGCTCAGCTGTAGGTGAATTTCCTCCCCAGCTGTAAGCAGAGCAACGCTACTTTGATCTGGAGGCAACAGGCCCCGTATGCTAGTCTCTTGTCAGTACAGCACTCATTGGTGCCTGGTTATCTACTTTATGCTATATTTTACTGTGCAAGACAGTTATATGAATTACGGCCTTAATACTATATAAACTTTCTCCCCTGGCCAGGGGGTAGTATTATTAGTATTCACACACGCTAACTGCAGTCCTTCTTCTTGAGGACTAATAGCAACTTGACACTGCCACACTATTAGACCGACAATAGGGGTCTATTCATAAGTAGCGACTCGCTATCACTGGTATAGTTCCAGTCTTGACTCATGGAGTCGTTTTTACTTAGAGAGCACAAAAGGTTAAACTAAGGGCTTAACACTGTGATAATTAGGGTATCGGACACAGGCTATACCATAAGAGAGCCGCATACAGGACTGCATAATCATTTGATCATTGCAGTCTTTAGCTCCTCTAGTCAGTTATCCCTTATTTTGCTCCCTTTTAATCCATTCCATTGCACCATTTATTTTAATATTTTCGATTAAAGATTATTTTAATATTGACATTTACCACTAGTGATACCTGAGTTCTTTTCTCTTTTGATATATTGGTTACACAACTCTCAGTCCAGCACCGTATCTATACTACTATTCACTCATTATGTAGCTGAGCAGGGGTTCACACATTCCCCCCCTTACCCGTGGTACATACATTGTTTGTCCGCAATTGCAGCGTTCACTTTACCGTTACTCCCATATACTAGATCCGATGATCTGAAGAATTTCTAGGAGCCTGGCAATTGTTCTACTGTTTGCACAGCTCAGTGGGTACATTCATGTACTTGATTTATGCATGTTATATACAGTATCTATCTCCTAAATGTACTGATCTTTTATTGAACAGCTCTGACAAAAGACTTGGGGTTTGATCAGTACATTAGTATATCCTTACCAACCTGGTGCCTGAGTTTATCCAGCTACAGTATACTGTCAGGGCATCAGAGACTCTACATTGTTACAGCCCTAAGCTTCCATGACTGATTCTGCTTTGAAGGCACGCGAATAGACACTATTAAAAGTTTGTTTGTTTACCTGCTGAGACTTTTATTGGTGTTGGGAAGTGTTTTCATTAGCACTAGAACCACTACCCACAGGGCACCACTGTGTGTTTCTGTAACCCCGGCTTACTTAATCGGCATGTACTAAGTGGTCACGTGCATGACCTACATTTGCTATTATTTACCCTAGATCTGTATGTCGCATACACTTACACCATTCAGCAGTGTAAATCTTACACCATACCTTGTCTTATATGTATACCCCACCTATATCTGTGAGGCACAGGTTCTTTCACTGCTTAGCAGCTTTATGCTGCACCAATTAGGCAGACCAGACAAGGGTTCGTGTTAGTGTATACCCTGCATACTGACTCTGGATCTAGGGAGCATCACTTACCTGACACAATTCTAATACAGTAACTACTTAGCCAGACTCCAAGTTCATGTTCTTAATCTGAACAGTGGAAATTATAATCCACGTGTCCAACACTGATAGATACATATTTATGTTCTTCAGCAATTACTTAGATCTAGAACATTTATTTCTGTTCATATTTTGGGATCACCAAGCGTTTAATTATCATTTTTAATACCCATTATTTTAGTTTGGATATTTAATCAAATATTTTAATATTACCCATAAAGTGCCCATACTAGGTTACTTTCTCTTGCTCGTCCTATATGGTTGGTAAGTACGTCTGTAGGTGTGGGTAGTAGCCATGAGTCCAAGTTATTAAAATGCTTCATTCAGAAGGTGGGTTTTTAGGTTTACTTAAAGGTGGGGAAAGAAGGTGCTCGGTGTATACCAAATGTGAGGTTGTTCCACATGTAAGCTTAACTAAGGGGAAATGGTTTAGGCAAGAGAAAGCAGGTTGAAGGGGTTCAAAGAAAAAAAGTAGTGTACAGGTGCAGCAGAGTGCAGGAAACGAGCAGGAGTACAGCAAGAAATAAAAGCTTATATGGGCTATAGGGAGGAGCAGACGAGTGGAAGGAAAACTTTGTAGGTGATTAGAATTTGATGGTAAGCCAGGAGAGAGATTTGAGGAGGAGATTAGCAGAGACCGTTTCAATAGAAAGTGAAACTATTCTAGCTGCAGAATGTTGGATTGATTGCAACGGAGAAAGTTGTGAAACAGCAAGACCTGTTAGTACTAAGTTACAATAATTCAGATGGGAAAGGAAAGGGTGGATCTTGGAGATGTTACAGACAAAGAAGCAACAGGTTTTTGCCAGAGGAGGAATGTGAATGAAAAAGAAGAGGGAGGAGTCAGATCTCCTACCTAGGCAACATGCTTTTGTAACAGCATGGATGGTGGTTCAGTTTACTATTAGGGAAAAAGAGGATATTGGAACAGTTTTAGAAGGAAATGTGAAGAGCTCAGATTTTGACTTAATGAGGATGGGAGCATCAAGAGGCCAAGCAGAGACTTGGGACTGGATTGCTGGTTGAGGTTAGGGGTGATTAAGTATACAATTGTTGCCCTTGTAACCCCTAGTACGGAACTACCCATGCTGCTTTCACCTGTGTGGATACCGGGAGGCCTGAGCCTCCGCCACTGGGAGCCTGGGATACACTTACTACACTTATTTCACGGTGCAGCGCCTCCACCAATAAGGGATCCAGCGTAGTGAGAGTATTTCCCTTACGGAACCAACATAAACAATAATTACACACGATTGTATATGAACAGTATTTACTAAACACATATATTTTGCATGTACCATATCATAACACAGCCACAGAATATGACCCAATAGTGGCACCGTCCAGGGGAATGTTCCCAAAGCACTGAATGTCTGAAAGCACTAGCAGATTATCACCCCACAATAACACCTCCCTGTTGAGAACCCCAAAGTACTGGAGTGCCTGGGCACTTAACCCCTGAGTGTCATCCAGCAAGTTCCTCCCCAAAGAGTGTGTTTGTGGGATAGCGCACTTCCCTGTGTGTTGGGGCCCGTTGGTGCACTTGTTAATACCTCCCTGGTCTCAGTCCAGACCAGGACAACAGCAGCAATCTGCAGATCAGTGACGTGGTTCTGCGCGCGGTCTGATGCTTCTCTCTTGGATGGATCCTCAGGCTGGCTTCTCTGAAGGGGCCTCAAGCCGGATGTTACCCCTATGAGCAGTCTCTAATATGGAGTCTTGATCTGCTTCAGGCAACAGACTGCACTTTTACTTCAGGAAATGTCCTGCAGCATATCTACCAGTAATACTATGGTGACAAGGTCCCTATCTGGGGGCCTTCCCTATAGTATACACATCTCAGTTCATCTACGGTGAGTCAGGGAACTATCTGGGACCATGGGGACAATTCTGGCTTAGTCCACCGAAGCACTGCTCCGGGGACCCCACCTGCACCCTCTCTGTCCAGACCTTGACTGCTTCTTCCTGCCCTAGCATGCAGTATATCTTCCTTCCGTTTCGTGTGGAAACAGCCATACCATTGGTTCCCTGGTGTCAGGTGGTACTCAGCCCCTAAGCACTATGGGGCTTGCAGTCCCCGTGGGGTCTATATTGCATTGGGGCCGCGTGCGCATGTGCGATTCCTAATGGCCGCCACATGTTCTCTGCGCATGCGTAAACCGGAGCAGATGCGCATGCAACCAACAATGGCGGCACCCTGCGAAGAGGGCCGCCGGCAAGCCCGTCACCCTCCCTGCAACATCCCCCTGGCATCGGAGGTAAGGATGGAGACAGGAGAGCAGGGAGGTGGGGGACCGGAGGGGGGACCTGGCTACATCATGTATTGGTATCATCTAGAGGTGATACTTAAAGCCAAAGGCATTGATGAGAAGAGGAGAGTTGCCAGAACAGAGCCCTAAGGTACACCAACAGGGGGCATGGAGATGTTATCAAAAAGGACAGAAAAAGAGTGGTGGGAGAGATATGAGGAAAACCAGGATAAAGCTGTGTTTCTAATGCCAAAAAAGGATAGAGTTTAAATGAGACGAGTGGTCAATAGTATCGAAAGCAACAGAAAGATCAAGTAGAATAAGCATGGAAAAATTACTTTGGCATTTTGCTTAATGGATATAATTTACTTGTTTAGTGAGGGCAGTCTCAGTTGAGTAAGCTATTGTATATAAAAGACAAATTCCAGGGGGTCCAGAAGGACTTGGGAATTAATAAAGTTGATCATGCGGGGAAAAATTAGACGTTCTAGCTGCTTGAAGGCAAATGGCAGGAGGGAATAGGGAGGTAATTAGTAAGACATGAAGGGTCATGGGTGTTGTTTTGCAAATGGTGTTACAACTGCATGCTTAATGGATGAGGGGAAAGTGCTAGAGCATATGGGAGAAGTTAAAGATATAGGTTAGAGTGGGACACGGATAGGATCAAGAGGGTAAATACATTATGTTTCACATTTTTTCCTGATGGACATCTTTTTAGCTTAATTTTAAGTCATATTTAATAACTATTAACTAAGTAGGAACTGACCTTTATAGCCCTCAGATCTAGGTCAGTGGTTGTCATACACCTCTCAGCTATTTCTGGCCACCCCACATTTTAGGAATAACCAATGCACTTGTATGCAAAACTGACTGCACCTAATTTGCTTCTGAATAGAATGTTGGGTGTTTGCCTCGATAATCTGGTCTTTCTCTGGGCCCTGATGAGAGGCTTGAGAACCACTATATTAGGTAATTTAAGACATAAGTCAGATTTTTATTTGCTTTGAAAGCATGTGGGTTTTGGTTATAGCGGCCAAGAGACATTAAGCAGGAGGACCTTTTGACCCCTGCAGGACCCTCCCTCAATTTCCAGGAATGTAAACCTCCAAGGGTTGTGTGTTCTAGATCCCCAAAAATGCATTTTAATAGAAAAGTACTGATTTTTATCAGTGAGACCCCATTAAAGGCTATTTAAATTGACGAGATAGACTTCAAATCAGTATTATTTGAAAATCGGTAAGAGATGACATTTGCATTTTCCTATTCTTTGAGTCCAACGGGTGGCAGTTTAGGTTGCCTGAGTTGCCTTTTCTAGTTACTTTTTGGCAGGCTTACTGGGTAGACAATGCTTAACTTTTTGAGTTTATTTATGATTCCCTTTTAATTATATATCACATGCAGAGCCATGTTTGGTACTGGAGAAGAAATACAGTTGTATTAGCTTGTCACCTGCTCTAAGAAATAGTATGCTTCCCAGGTAGCTGACAATGGCCTTTGCAAACAAGAGAAAAAAACAAGTATTCTTGAAACATTGAGGGGACAAGAGAAGGCAAAAAGTAAACCTCTACAAAATTGGTAACAATGAGTCTTTCCTAGCCACATGATGGCTTCTGGCCAGAACACTACAGTTGATCATTCTCATTCTGTGTACGTAGTTTAAATCTGGTATTTTCCCACATCCTTTAAATGACAATTTCCTGGGATAAAAGCTTAAATAAAAGTCTTTAATGGACCATATAGAGAGAGCACAAATACCAAATGAAAAGGCTTTCTTCAGTGTTCTTTCCTTTCATTGGCTACTTGTTACAGTACAGTATGCCTGATTAATTCTGTTAATTAGCACTTTTATTTATTCTTAGCTCATCTTTCCTACAGTATATCGGGACTCCTTTAAACACATTTTTAATCTAAAAGACCCCACACAGAAAAGCAGGAGCAAAACGAAATATCATGGTTATGTTGCTTGCAAGTAGAAGAAGCAGGTACCTCACAAATCATTCAAATGTGATATTTATGCTCCTGTGGTGATATGATCTGTAAGGATTGACAGTGTGATGCTGACTGGCATTTTTTTAGTCCACAAAGGCATCAAGAAGTTTTATGAGAACAAAATAGAGTTAACACATGCACAATGCTTGCATGGTCTGAGAAAATTCACCCAGAGGCACCCAAATTGTGCTTACTAATATGCTGTTAGAGGAATTGGAATCCTTTAAATGAGGAAATCCTTCAGGGACTAGAGCAGCGGTGCGCAAACTAGGGGGCGCGAGATTGCCGACGGGGAGGCGCGGGGTTTACAGAGGCCCCGCGCGCTTCCCGAAGGCACTTAAATTAAGTGCTGGGGGAGCTGCAGGAACTCTGTAAACCTAACTTACCGTGGCTCCGGCGGCTTCCTCCCTGCGTCGCCATGGCAACGCGGCATCAAAATGACGCTGCGAGGTCATGTGACGTCACGTTGCTATGGCAACGTGACGTCATTACGCCGGTGCGCGGGTAAGTTGGGGTGGGGGGGGGGCGTGGGAGTGAGGGGACAGCTGGCAGGGGGGCGCAGGGAAAAAAGTTTGCGCCCCCCTGGACTAGAGCATACAAAAAGCCAATGGTACAGTATGTCTACAGGATTACATCTGGGTGATTGACGTTTACCAAAATCTGATACCTATAAGTATTTTTTAATTATTTTTCAACTTGATGTGGGGAGCAGAGACTTGGGAGAGGTTTAATTGCCTCTAGCTACTCACTTCTTTCTGATGTCATTGTGTGTCCAACAAGAGTTTCCCCTACAGCAGCTTAACACTTTGAGGGTATTTTAACCCTGATTGCTGGAGAAATCTTGTTTTTTGATGCTACAGTAGCAATGTTCAAGCCACAATTATCGCTTCATCATTATCATCATCATCGATTATTTTTTAAGTAAACACAGGCCTCCACTTAAGGGGGCATCGCAATACTTTACAGTCAGTTTGAGAACAATTACAATCAAATACAATTATTTTGTTACACATGAGACAGACAGGAAAAGCCAGAGTTACAATAATACAGTACATGGTTGCATTAAATGAACAAAGGTTGCACATGCAATTTATAGACATTTCATGGACAGTTAGAGATATGATTATGGGCATAATTAACATTTACAGACAGTATTAAAATTGTATTAGAAACTAGGATATGCCTGTGAAACGTGCTGTTAGCAGAGGTCGTGCCACAGGGAGCTTACAAGCTATAAGGCAGGGTAGGTTGAAACATTGGGTATGGGAGATGAGAGGGTTGGTTAGGTTCAGAATGCAATAGAACAGCTGTAACATTACCAAATATCAGTGAATGGCAGCAAACGACGACACCCTTTGGCTGCCCTTCAACTGCTGCCTTCAGGGCAACTTGGATGTTATGTCCCTGAGATTCTTTGGTAGAATGAAACAGCAGCCTAGCACAGCACTGTACCCCACGGCAGACATGCAGGTGGGAGGAGTATATGAAAAGTGAACTGTGCAGGCGCTTAAACAGACATTAAAAATAAAAGTAAAGTGATTTAAAGTTCAAAAAAAATAAATATACGGTGAAAATTGTGTCCTGTATACTGCTGCGGCCAAGTTTATTCGAGCATTTGCCCGTTCTTGGCCGCAGCAGTAGCCTGGTGCGCGCCCGAGGGTGACGGGCGCGCGCCAAAGCAGCGGAAGAGCGCCCTCCGATCGGGGCGCTCTCCCTACCGCTGCCGGGTCCGCCGGGTCCCCCGGAACCCCCTGCCGCCGTCCCGCGATCGCGGGACACCAGGGCTCCCTCGGGGAGCCCTGGACGCGCGTGCAGGGGACACAGGCTCCCGAAGACGCGTGACCGCGCGTCTATGACGCGCGGCACGCCGAGGGGCGGCCACTAGCAAGCCGGGAAATCTCCCGGCTTGCGGTACCGGCCACACTTTAATAAAGTGTGTCGGTAGTGTAGATAAAAGGTGTAAAGAGTGTTAAATAAACTTATTAGTGTTACCAATAGTGAAGTTAAAAACAATAGTAAGATAATACAAATGTTTTCAGCAATTAATCTTGTGATTGGTGAAATCTCAAAACCTATAGTGAGAATTTGTTCTGAATTTTCCTGCGCAAGTACACTTTTCCAGAGTCCAGAGGGAGCGTGTGACAGGGTGAAGTCAACCCCTATCAGTTATGCCTGGGAAACATATGTCTGAGTGCTTCATCCAGCACTCAGAAGGTTAACTCAGGAGGAAGCTAGATAATCAGGATGTAAGCTGACACCTGATAGCCAGCAAGGTATAAAAGGATGTTGTTACTGGTAGTAGCTGGCTGCCTTAGACCAGAGAACACTGCTATGTGAGCTGTTAGCCAGAGGGATTGCACCAAAGTCACTACTTCAACCAAAGTAAGGATTGTTCCTTTGTTTTTCTGACTGCTTAAAGTACATTTATGGTTTGGTAATGGTTTAGCCAGCCAGCCTGATAGATAGGCCTGGTGTGTTAGTCAGATCTCCCAATGTGGAGCAGGTTTTATTTTGGTTAAAGGGACAGTGTACCCACATGTTATGTTATGTTGTGGAGAAATAAAGCCACTGAACGTTTTTCATTATCCTGAAACTACATGTGTGGACTGTTCTCTGACCTCGGTTACAGGCCATCCTGCCACAGGTGGTGTCAGAAGTGGGATATCGGACGGCCCCTGTATCTGAAGGGCCACAAAAAAAAAATGGAGACATTTTTTTCTCAGTTCCTTGAGCAACAGCTCCAGCTAGCAGAGAAGCAAGCTGAACATCAAGCTCAGCAAGCTGAGCGACAAGCCCAGCAAGATGAGCAACAGGCCCGGCGAGAGGAAAAGCTACTCCAACTGCTGGCCGAAGGCCCAGCCCCAGGCAGACCAGAGATTCCAAATAACCCACCGGTGATGCTGCCTAAAATGAGGCCAGCCGAAGACTCAGAGGCATTTCTCCTCACTTTTGAAAGGGTAGCCACGGCCCACGGCTGGACAGTTGATCGCTGGGTAACGACTCTGGCTCCACTCCTCATAGGAGAAGCTCAGGCAGCCTACCAGGCTCTTCCAGCAGACGAGGCCATGGACTATCAGCAACTAAAGGCTGCTATTCTGGATCGCCTAGGCCTCACTCCAGAGACCTATCGACAGCGGTTTCGAACAGTCAAATATGCAAACAGAGACCGACCCCGGGTCGTAGCCCACCGCTTAGTAGACTTATGTATCAGGTGGATACAACCAGAGAAGCATACCAAGGCAGAGATCCTTGAACAGTTTGTGCTCGAGCAGTTCATACAGATACTGCCCCCCTCCTCCCGCTCCTGGGTAAAAAGACACGCTGCATTTTCCCTGGATTCAGCGGTCCGCTTGGTGGAAAACTTCCTTGGCGACGACACCCAACAGGATAGCTGGGAACGGTCTGTGCAAACACCAGTTGCTTCCGGTGCTGCTAGAGGCAGGAGAGCAGACAATCGAGGGGTCTACCCCCCGCAGCTCGGGAGATCCAGTCAACCCGATCGGAAGACCCTTTCCCATCTCGGAGGGTTCCTGGTACAAACTCCCGCAGAGACGCCCGTCCCGGGTCCGAGGCCATTGGGTCACCCAAGGGAGGCCGCCACCCACAGTATTCCCCGAGAACCAGAAGGGAGGATCCCATCAAACAACGGAGAGGTCCAAACACCGAACCCCATCGAGAGCTTCTGCTGACAACCGAGTTTGCAGACTCCGGAGATGATGAAATGGACTGTTCATATGGCAGAACCACTGCCACAGCTTCTCTCCGAGGGGACCACAATCCGTGGTTAGTCCCAGCATCTCTGGGAGGGGAAAATAGTCAAAGCCATGCTGGACTCGGGATCTGGAAAAACCCTGATCCTAGAGGGCCTAATTCCAAGCAACAGACTATCCTATGACTCTCCGTGGAAAATCGAGTGTATCCATGGGGATACAAAGAGATACCCGACGGCGAACATTCTACTGCGTATCAAGGATCAAGAGGCTAGCCTGCTAGTGGGAGTTGCTCCCTGGCTACCTGCTCCTGTTCTACTTGGCCGAGACTGGCCCTACTTCGAAACATTGTTGGCCCCTACTCCTATGGAGCCTATTTCTCTGGTACCGGAGAAGCCCGGAGACTTGTTTCCTTTTTCCCCAGAGATTTTTCCCCATAGACATCACGTCCCAAAGACACGGAAACAGAGACGTGCGGAAAAAGAGGACTGATTAAGAAAGGCTGGGACTCTTGGTAACATTAGTCAGCCCAAAGGACTGCAGGTCATGGCCAGAGATGACAAGGGTGGGGAACCGATAGATACAGGAATTTTGCCAGACCTGGATCTTCCTGACTTCCGTCAGAGGCAGAGGGAAGACCCAGCTCTGGCTAGACAATATGAGATGGTGGTACAGGTCAACAACAAGATAATAGATGAACAAGGTGCAAGAGTGTTTCCACATTTTGAACTATTGAATGACATCCTATATCGTGTGAATAAGGTTACTTAAACAGGGGAGGTCATTCGACAGATGCTAGTCCCTAAAGGGTTGATTAACAAAGTGTTCACCCTAGCCCATACTCTCCCATGGGGTGGTCATTTGGGCAGGGATAAGACCATGGACCGCATCTCGTCCCGGTTTTACTGGCCAGGCATACATGGTGACATCATGAAACTATGTGAGACATGTCCTGAATGCCAGTTAACCAGCCAAAAAGGACAGAAGCCGGCTCCCTTGGTCCCTCTGCCCTTGGTAGCCATCCCATTCGAGAGAATTGGGGTAGACCTTTAGAACCCTCTGCGAAGGGACATAAATTTATACTCGTTGTTGTAGATTATGCCACCAGATATCCTGAGGCCTTCCCGCTGAGATCAGCCACTGCTAAACAGGTTGCTCACAAGCTGTTAGAACTGTTCTCTAGGGTAGGACTTCCCCAAGTAATATTAACTGACCAGGGAACAAATTTCATGGCAAAGTTAATGCAGGATGTCCTGAAGTTATTGGAGTTAAAATCTGTCCGGACCTCAGTCTTCCATCCGCAGACTGATGGATTGGTAGAGAGGTTTAACCGTACTTTAAAAACCATGCTTAGGAAGTTTGTGGACACTGAAAAGCGAGCTTGAGATGAACTTCTCCCGTTCCTATTGTTTGCGGAACGAGAAGTTCCCCAATCATCCACAGGCTTCTCCCCGTTTGAGCTCCTATATGGACGTCAACCACGTGGTATTCTCGACCTACTGAAGGAATCCTGGGAGGAGGAGCCCTCCCCCTCCAAGAATACCCTTAAGTATGTCATAGACCTTAGAAACCGCCTAGACATGATAGGTCGGTTTGCTAAGGAAAACCTCAAATCTGTTCAAGAACGTTAAGAGAGGCAGTACAACCAAAATGCCCACTTGAGGGTCTTCCAACCTGGGGACCAATTGATGCTATTACTACCGACATCAGAGAGTAAACACCTTGCAAAGTGTCAGGGTCCTTTCCAAGTTCTCCGCTGCACCGGGGAGGTGAACTATGAGATCTCTCAACCAGGGTCCAGGAAGGGTAAACAAATTTACCACGTAAACCTCCTGAAACCCTGGAAAACGATGAGATCGCTGTTCATCCACCCTCGGGAAGGAGAGACGGATTTGGGTCCACAGCCTCCAAAGGGTAGTACGTACAATGACCATCAGGTTCCCATGGGAGGGCAGTTAACAACGGAACAAAGGTCAGACCTACTAGAATTATGTGACCAGTTCCCAGATGTTTTTTCGGAGCTGCCAGGGCAGACTGATTTAGTGTCCCATAGGATTGAGACAGAACCTGGCGTAAAAGTACGGTCCCATCCCTATAGATTGCCAGAGGGCCGAAAAGACCTGGTAGAGAGGGAGATAATAGACATGTTGGAATTGGGCGTGATCGAGGAGTCCCACAGCGAATGGTGTAGTCCTATAGTTTTGGTCCCTAAACCAGATGGGAAGGTGAGGTTTTGCGTGGATCTGCGAAAGGTAAATGCTGTATCCAGATTTGATGCATATCCAATGCCTAGGGTGGATGAATTGCTTGATTCACTTGGTAAAGCAGAGTATATCTCCACCCTAGATCTCACGAAAGGATATTGGCAGATACCTCTAGCGGAAGAATCCAAATGCAAAACTGCCTTCGCCACCCCTCTCGGTTTATACCAATTCGTCACTATGCCATTTGGGTTAGATGGGGCTCCAGCCATGTTCCAAACGTTAATGGACAATGTACTACGACCCCATAGGACATATGCCGCGGCCTACTTGGATGACATTATCATCTATAGCAGACACTGGCAGTCTCATATAAAAAGGTTAAGGGCAGTCCTAACGTCCTTAAGAGAAGCAGGGCTCACTGCAAATCCAAAAAAATGTGCCCTGGGCAAATCCACTACAAAATATTTGGGCTATGCCGTTGGGGGAGGGATAGTAAGGCCACTAGCTAGCAAGGTGGCCGCCATAACAGAAGTCCCCACCCCACAGACAAAGACACAGGTCCGCTCCCTTTTGGGTTAGCAGTGTATTACAGGCGGTTTATCCCCAATTTTTCAGAAATTTCTGCACCCCTAACAGATCTGACAAAAAAGAGTGCCCCGACCCAAGTTAAATGGTCTTGGGAGTGCCAAGACGCCTTTGATATGCTAAAAAAAAGTGCCTGTCAGAGGGCCTCGCTCTTCGGAGCCCAGATTTTAAAGAGCCCTTCATCATCCAGACGGATGCCTCAGAGGTAGGACTGGGAGCAGTCCTGTCCCAGCAATTTGATGGTGTTGAACACCCCATACTGTTCATCAGCCGGAAGCTGTTCCCAAGGGAAGTGAGGTATTCCGTCATTGAGAAGGAGTGCCTCGCTGTAAAATGGGCAATTGAGGCCTTGAGACATTATGTCGCCGGAGTACACTTCACCCTGGTCACTGACCATGCGCCCTTGAAGTGGTTAAACACCATGAAGGACACAAACTCAAGGTTGACCAGGTGGTATATGGCCCTCCAACCCTTCTCTTTTGACATACAGCATAGACCTGGAAAGGACCATGGAAATGCTGATTTTTTGTCAAGAGAAGGAGTGGACGGTTGGGCTTCAGCCATGTGGGACCCAAGCCACACACAAACAGGGGACGTATGTGACAGGGTGAAGTCAACCCCTATCAGTTATGCCTGGGAAACATATGTCTGAGTGCTTCATCCAGCACTCAGAAGGTTAACTCAGGAGGAAGCTAGATAATCAGGATGTAAGCTGACACCTGATAGCCAGCAAGGTATAAAAGGATGTTGTTACTGGTAGTAGCTGGCTGCCTTAGACCAGAGAACACTGCTATGTGAGCTGTTAGCCAGAGGGATTGCACCAAAGTCACTACTTCAACCAAAGTACGGATTGTTCCTTTGTTTTTCTGACTGCTTAAAGTACATTTATGGTTTGGTAATGGTTTAGCCAGCCAGCCTGATAGATAGGCCTGGTGTGTTAGTCAGATCTCCCAATGTGGAGCAGGTTTTATTTTGGTTAAAGGGACAGTGTACCCACATGTTATGTTATGTTGTGGAGAAATAAAGCCACTGAACGTTTTTCATTATCCTGAAACTACACGTGTGGACTGTTCTCTGACCTCGGCTACAGGCCGTCCTGCCACAGAGCGTTTCTCCAAATCACCCAAAAAGAGAAGAAATAATATATAGTGTACACCTGTATACAACTGTTTCAATGGGAAGGGTGTCTTGGCTCTTTCAATCTGTCAACGTACGGTGTGTTAAAATAAAAATCGCAAAATCGTCAGTGGCAGATAATGTCACAATCTTCTTTGGTTTGTGGTGTGTATGGTGATCTCAAAATGAGAAAAAAACAGACATATAGTGCAGACCAGTATGGTCCTTTATCTTAGAGTATAGCAGCAATTTATGAAGTGCAAAGCCCATGTACTCACATTTTGTACATACTGCTGCGGCACAGTTTATTCGAGCATTTGCCCGTTCTGTGCCGCAGCAGTAGCCTGGCGCGCGCCCGAGTGTGACGGGCGCACGCCGAAGCAGCGGAAGAGCGCCCTCCGATCGGGGCGCTCTCCCTACCGCTGCCGGGTCCGCCGGGTCCCCCGGAACCCCCTGCCGCTGTCCCGCGATCGCGGGACACCAGGGCTCCCTCGGGGAGCCCCTGGGCACGCGTGCAGCGGGCGCACGCTCCCGATGACGCGTGACCGCGCGTCTATGACGCGCGGCACGCCGAGGGGCGGCCACTAGCAAGCCGGGAGATTTCCCGGCTTGCGGTACCGACCACACTTCAATAAAGTGTGTCGGTAGTGTAGGATATGTTCACATAAAATTTTTGGACACTTAGCGGTCACGCGCCGTGGAGGAGTAAGATTCCAGCCATCTCCCATCCCTCTATGGTGCTCGCGAGTACCTCCGGGAGACTCTCAGCTGTGCAGTCCACATCACTTCTGGTTTGGGTGTCGTCACATCTGGTGCAGTTTGACCGGAAAAGATCATGCAGCGGATAGTCAGTGAATCCTCCTAACGTCTCAGACAAGCTTGTAGATGGCTCAACGCATCTCACTGATTAAGTCAGCTTCATCAGGTGAAATGATAATCTCATGGTATCTTGTATCTTGTATATATATCTTGTATCTTGTATATATGTATATGTATATATGTATCTTGTATATATATATATTTCTAGTGCAATTAGACATACAGTAATTATTTGGTCACAGGTTCTCTTAATAAGAACACAAAGCTTTGACCAAATAGAAATGGGTCTACAGTACAATGGAACAAAAGTTTAATAACATCATAAATACATCCCAACAGAAACATCATATAAAACAATTGTTATACATCTCAATAAAATACCTAAATAAAAGCTATATAGATAGACATGGTATACAACATAATAAACCATTATTTTGATAATGCATACATTTAATAAAACTAGGCTTTAACTAGGCTCATATTGCAGTGGTGTTCACCTATGTCTGCAGTTACATATACAACTTTACAGCAAATAAAAATACTGATAGAAAAGGTTACTTTTGGGCCTATTAAATGTATTTTATACTGATCCCCGTTGTGCTGTGGGCATATTTTATATCATTTTTCTGAGATCACCTTTGGGAGATCTCTATTTAGGAGACTGTGGGGAGTGACTCCAATGCTCCATCAAGGGGTTCTACTATTACGACACACAAGACAGCACGAGCGCGAGTTCCTTGATTGCTTTCAAATAAAAATACCACTTGTAAGCACATTCACATGTCTCAGACAAGTCTGCAACCTTGCCTTTCACTACTATCTCTTTGCATACAGTGCTTCCACTCAGGGTCACCAACAGCTTTCCCATGGCCCAGGACTAAAGTTTTCACTGGACTCCCCCCCCCAGTTTCAGCGGCCATACGAGACCCCCCCTCTATCTATCACACCCCCCACCTTTCCCACCTCCCCGCCTCTCTCTCTTCCACACCCCTTCTTCTCTTTCTCTCTCACACACCCTCATTTCTTTCTCTCTCCCACCTCAACCTCTCTCTCTCCAAAAACCCCATTTCTCTCTCAGCCACACCTTACCTCCTTCTCTCAAACCCCCACCTCTTTCTCTCTCCCACAGCCTCTCCTTTTTCTCTCTCCCACCCCCACATCTCCCTCACACCCCACCCCCACCACTCTCTATCTCTTCCACCTCTCTTTCTCTCCCACACACACTCAATAACCCTCCTCCCAAATACACAAACTATGCCTGCCCTCCCCAATACACAATAACCCCTACACCCCAATGCACAAAAACGCTCCCAACCCAATACACATAATAACCCTCACCCCAATACACAAAAAACCCCACCCCATACACATAATAACCCCCACCTCCAATACATATAATAACCCCCAATACACATAACCCAAAAATACACATACCCCCCCCCCCCAATACACATAATCACCCCAAATACACAACAACACACCCTTACCTGAAGGGAAGCCTCTGGTGCCGCAGGAAAATGCAGAAGTTGGGCCCGACTTCTGGACAAGCCAAACTTCCAGCACACACGTGGGTGTGGGGCTTATGATCCAGGCTGGGCCACAAGCAGGGGAGATAGACCTGCTGTAGGGAGGAGTGCTGGGGCCTGGCAGCCAGATGCCAATGTTGGGTCCAAAATGAGCAAATCTCTATTTAGCTCCACCCTATATATTTTATATCAAACTCAAAAATGCGCACTTACAATAAAACTGTGTAAAGATAGCATAAATCACTGTATGTGAATTTAGGAGAGATCAACTCATGCCGTGGCTCACCCCACCACCTCCGTTGGACGTCTTGTGTAGTCTGGGATAGTCACGCTGTCTGTCTCCCGATCACTCTCTGGGGCTCAGCTCCGTCGCGGTCTTCAGAGCATCACATCACTTCCGGTCAGGCTTCTGAGGTGGGCAGTCACTCGACACCTCATCTCTCTTCCTCTGGGCGGTCGTACTCTACACATTTCACCAATAGCGTATGCGGCTTCGTCAGGAGTATCAGGATACCGTATGACTGTAGTGGAACCGTTTCTAAGGAAATGAACACTGGTTTTAATGGTCTGCAATCTATCGCTTCCAAAGCTACCAGAGAATTTTTCTGTACCAACGGAATGCCATGCATCTCCGTGAAACTTTGGTCGATGAAATTACTGCCTGACCCCGAATCCAGAAAAGCACATGTCTTGACCACGAAGAACTCCCCGGTCAATTTGATAGACAGCATCAACCTTGAAGTTAAACTAGAGAGAGAAGTATGTAGTGTTCAAAATGTGATTCTCCCTTTTTCCCTGGGATTTTGTCGTTTCCGCCTTATTGGGAAAAAGGAGAGCCTGAAGCCCGGCGATACCGCAATACATACAAACACCAGAGCTGCGTCTGCGCTGCTTTTCGCTGGTCAATACGCTAGCACCCCCGAGATGCATTGCCTCCTTTGGAACCAGGGAACCAGTGAAAAAGTATGAAAGGATTGTGTACCTCTTTGCGCTTAACCTTCTCAGATCTTCTCTCCTGTGGGTGCAGGTCCATGCGGATACATAGGGTGAAGAGATCCTCGAAACCTGCAGGGCATTCCAGCGTGGTGAGTTCATCCTTGAGGTTCTCCGCAAGGACTTGCCAAAATACTGCTACCATTTCTTCGTCGTTCCATTCGGTTTCTGCGGCGAGGGTCCGGAATTCCACTGCGTAGCAGGCCAGCATTCGACTGCATTGAGAAATATGTAGGAGAGAGGAAGAAGCCGTTACCTTACATCCTGGTGTGTCGAAGACCCTTCAGAACTCCCATGTGAATAGAGATATGTCACTTGTGAGGTCCGGTCTTAACTCCCAGATAAGAGATGCCCACGCCAAAAAGTCATTGGTTAACAGAGACATGATGTAACAGACCCTGCGTCCTGGTGTTCAAGCGCACATCACATCAATTTGCGAGCACCGTGGAGCTGAGGCGCCAACACCGAAATCTGCCTTTACCAGCAGCAGCATCTCACGAGAGCGAGAAAGCCTGAGCAGACTACGGACAGAGGCACCTGGGCCACGAGCATGAGAGGTCTGACGGCATTAAGCGACTCCCAAGCAGACTGAGATCCCACCGAGCCACCCAGCTGGTCTGAGTAGGAGATGGAGGAATACCCGTGCAGGATATCTGAAGCGGAGAGCAGTCACTCCTCGTGGATGTGTAAATTTTCATGCGCTTGTTCTACCTGCTTATCGGAAGTAGGATTCCACAGGAGCCTGAGGCAGGAGCTGTGGCAGTTCATGTTTTTATTTTTTTGTTTTTCATGTGCATTAAATTTCCCCTTTTTTAATCACTTGCTCTAACACTCTGATTTTTCTCAATCCTAACCCTTGTATTTTAGGGATATATTACGTTAACAATATCACACTATGTCACTGTGTTTATTTATTCACATGTGCTGATTGACGGTTGGAATCCACTATCCCCTCATTGGAGGCGGGCGCAGACTTTGGAAATCATATTCAGCCTTTACTATCACCATACGGTTGTATTCATTTATATTGTATAATTTATGTTATTGCATATTTTTGTGTGTCAATCACCATTTATTTATGCAAGGGCGCCACTATTCTTTCTGTTTTTAGGGACATGATGTATGTGATTTTTGAACGCTGAGACACAAAACGAGAAGGGGTAAGTTCAAATTGAATAAAACACTGGTTTAGAAACCCTCGACAGATGAGGGGATCCCCACCATAGCGATTAAGCGTAGGGAGTCATGGTTCAGCAGTGACGTGGGCAGAACTCGGTGTCGGGAACAGGATTGAATGCTGCACGCTGTAGCTGATCTATGGCGGATTGTATCTGATCCATACGTTTGTCATTCTGAAATACGTACTGTTGCAAATCAGTGAACAAGTTGGCGTGCAGGGTCAAAACTCGACCCGCCTCAGCGGGGTCCATGTTTGCAGGGCTGAGCATACTGTAACAGGTGCTCGCCAAAAACTGGACTGAACCGCGAGGCCGAGGTAGGGATATAGAAACACCGACCTGAAGCTGCAAAGTTGTTTCCGGAATGCAGATGCGCAGTCGTGGGTAGCTGGGTCAGGGTTGGAGAGGTGAGAATAGTAGGGGTCACGTAGCCGAGGTTGAGTGTAACAGAAGTTAGCGCAGTAGGTATCCAAGCCGAGGTCGAAGGTAGGAGAAAGGAGGGTAGTAGGTAAATCCATGGCAAGGGTCCAGGTGAGCTGCAAGGAAAGACAAAGCACAGCAAGGCAGGACAAGGGATAACAGAGTGCTTGTGCCCAGCACAACGTCACAGGGTACAAACTTTTATGCTCAGACAAATTGCAGAGGCAACGGCTGAGCATAAAAAGGGTGAATCAGCCAATCAGTGAACTGCTGGTCAGCCAAGACTGAAAGTGAAACCAGAGTGTTGATTTGTTGGTGTGCAGACTGCACACAGCAGGAGCTGATAAGGAAAGCCTGCAGCAAGTTAGAATCAAACTCCTAACAGAGTTCAAGAGAAGGGTTTGATTGTCAACCGACATTGTCGAAGGCAGCAGAAAGGTCCAGGAGAATTAGTAAAGAAAAGTGACCCTTAGACTTAGCTGAGAGTACGTCATATGCCACTTTGTTAATGCTGTCTCAGTGGAGTGTATAGGGTAGAAATTATATTCCAAAAGGCTCAAGCAGGGAGCTGGATGAGCATCAAATAGACAACAGAAAATTAGTGGATTTTGCAGTAATAATAGATGCATCTTACTGTCTGAATAGGTCTGTATGATATATTGTGTCTTCTTCTTTTGCAATTTTTTGCATTATTACACGAACAATTCATTTAGATCACCGTTTCTGTTCTTTCTTTTTTCTTTCCCCCCTCCCTCCCCCGCCCCCCCCCTCCTTGTTCTAGCACCTGTCCCCATTCTTTCCCCCTTCTGTCATATCCCCCCCCTTTTTCTGCTCAATTTCCTGTACCTGTTTTTTGATTCCAATTAGCAGCCTCACTATATTGCATATTATTTAATGTTTAGGTTACATGCATTAAGATTTGCTTTACCTATGTTAATAAATTAGAGACTGCATGTAGAGTAAGGGAATCACAGGCACAATGTTGAATTTTGGAACGGAACCAGGGGAGCGTCAATATCTGAAAAAATACATACAAACTACCATAGTGTATACTGTATATAAAGCAACATATAAACGGTAGGGCTCCAAGGAGCAACAGAGTGCTGGATTAAGGAATATAGTCCATAAACAGCATATAATTAGGGAGAATGATATCCCAGAAGAGAGACAACAGAGCCAAGAATAAAAAAGCCAAATCAAATTTATCCGGAAATGGTAAAATTCAAGGCTTACAAGATACCAGATTCAAACAGGCGTGGGTAACAGGTTTAAAGATGGAACGCCGAGTCGCGACCTCGTGGACCTCCTGCACGTCTGACTTCTCCACCGGTATCTCCTGTACTGCAGACTGGATGCCGATACGTCACTTCCGGGTTTCACGGAACAGTTGGCGCCAACGGAACATCAGCTGGAGACTGTCTCCCTCAGGATGGCACGTTGAGGGTTACGCTCTACGCGTTTCGCCGTATAGGGTGGACGGCCCACCCTATACGGCGAAACGCGTAGAGCGTAACCCTCAACGTGCCATCCTGAGGGAGACAGTCTCCAGCTGATGTTCCGTTGGCGCCAACTGTTCCGTGAAACCCGGAAGTGACGTATCGGCATCCAGTCTGCAGTACAGGAGATACCGGTGGAGAAGTCAGACGTGCAGGAGGTCCACGAGGTCGCGACTCGGCGTTCCATCTTTAAACCTGTTACCCACGCCTGTTTGAATCTGGTATCTTGTAAGCCTTGAATTTTACCATTTCCGGATAAATTTGATTTGGCTTTTTTATTCTTGGCTCTGTTGTCTCTCTTCTGGGATATCATTCTCCCTAATTATATGCTGTTTATGGACTATATTCCTTAATCCAGCACTCTGTTGCTCCTTGGAGCCCTACCGTTTATATGTTGCTTTATATACAGTATACACTATGGTAGTTTGTATGTATTTTTTCAGATATTGACGCTCCCCTGGTTCCGTTCCATTGTACTTTGAGTGTGGACCCTGAAACAGTCCTACAAGGGTTTGAGTGTTTTTATCTCTATTTATTGCACGGTGAAGTTTATATATAATTTGTTTTATTTTAATTGATTGTTTATTTCACTGTTATTTGCACATAGGTATAGTGTTTGAGCGCCATCTAGTGTCCTTTATATGTAAACAATGTTGAATTTTGTAATGTTGCAAGCAGCTTTTTAAGTACCTTCATGTCAATTGATTAGTCATAGGTTTAAGTCATTGGGGGCCACTATATAACCTTTTATACAGCCTACCTTTTTAATGTAATCACAATTACATCTGTTTGACAATGTTATTTATATGTGCATTTTTCCCATGAAGGGATTAATTATTGTTACCCGTTTTCGCGGGCTTTTTACTTTAAATGTTCAGGCAATACCACGTCTCCCCACTCCGAGACGAAGCCCTATTCTAGAGGGTGAAACGCGTAGAGGGGGAGATCGTGGTGTAGCCCTGGTGTTGTTACGTGCCAATAAAGTTTTTTGACTTCATCCGGGACCTCGTGGATCATGTCATGCGCAGTTGCGCCGGAATCTTTACTACACTTCTATACCCATTGAAGGCAGCACGCGGGAGCGGGAGGACAGAGGCCAGCAGGACCCAGACCAGAGTGGAGACAAAGGTAAGAGTTTTTACTTTATTGCCTCTCCACACACTCCGGTCACTCTAGGGTCGTTCACAGCTTCCTCATACCCAGCCCACATGACGACACTGACACCGTGCAGTGCTTTTGCTGCATAGTTGAAGCGCAAGACAGTCTGTTCTCTTTGGATTCTCTGACCCAGTTTCAAAACACTGATGTCACTCTTTCTACAGTAGTTTACACTGGAGGTACCTGTAAGAGACATGTCCAGAGGTAAACTCAGGGAGACCAATTTGGGGAAAATTAAACCATGGCTTTATTCAGCCTGTCTTTTTAAACAACAGTTTAAGACAATATACATATACATACAAATAAACCAACACCTATCCCTTTGTCAGGGCTAACTCACTTCCCCAGTCCTTATCTGCATGGCTGGGGGGAATATCCATTTACCAACCTATCCCCCCAAAGTCTAAAAAGGTACCTGTAAGCAGGGGATCTTTGTGGCAGTCTCAGAGTCTGGTTGGTATCTGTTGAGGGGCCAGCCTCTGGCAGGTTCCTGGGTCCTCTGTATCCAGGAAAAGAGGTTTGGTCCTCTAGTGTCTTGATATCAGCACACAGTCATGCCTGTGTGCTCAAGAGAGTCTCTGCATCTGTTCCCAGCAGGAGTTTTTTTTACCCTTGTCTGATTAACCAGGTGGAGCTGGCTAATTGTCTAGCTAAAATTAAGCAGCTCCCTGCTAGATTCCTCATACAACTAGAGGCAGCCTAATTCAAAAAGGGATAAGTCCCTTTTACAGTACTCCTCTGTAAACTTTTGATATTTTGTGATGTAATTAAAGTGTCTACCCTCCATTGAAATAACTATCACATTATGTAGCACCACAGCCTGGGTTTTAGGTAAGTACGTACAATGCCAGTTATGTCTCAAAGGGTTCTATATTAAAGCCACATTTTAACCTCCCCATGGTCTCTTGATCTGGAATGGAACATTCTGCTCTTGTTTTGTTCTACACGCTCAAAAAAGCAGCACTTTGAGAATCAGCTAACACCACTAGAGAAAGTGAAGAGTGACTTCGACATTTCTGCCTTCAAGGGCAGGGATAAACCAGAAGAGAAAAGAACTCAGTTCTATATAGCACTCAGTTATCGCTAGTTGTGAATGTCAATATTAAAATAATCTTTATTCAAATAAACTATTTAAAATAAATGGTGCATAGAGTGGGATAAAAATATGACTAAATATGTCAAAAAACTGGAACCATGCCAGTGGTAGCGGGTCGCTACTTGAAAATAGACCCCTATTGTCGGTCTATATAGGTGGCAGTGTCTAGTTGCTTAATATCCTCAGATTTAAAAGCTGCGGTTTATGTGTATGAATGATTGTACTCTCCCCTGCCCAGGGAGGGGAGTAAGATGGTAAAATGGCCGCAGATCAAATATCTATCAAGTGCTGTATGATATAGCCTTAAACAGCAGTGGATGCTGTGGTAATAGGTAATTGTATTAAAAGGTCTATGAACCTCCGGATCAAAGTTACGTGGTTCTGCTAACAAATGGAGAGCAGATCGTCTACAGCTGTGCTGCTGATTATCCTGGTATATGTGTGTGGCTAAAACTTGCTCTGTTAACAGCAATGCTCAAGCCTTAGCATATAAAGCTATTAACCTCTGTGATCACAGCTAGAGTAAAATATATATACTCTGGTAACAGCGTGCTAATAGGCATATATACTCTCTTGTTGGTATGCGAGTTGTTATTGGTATCTATAGAATGCCCTTCACCCCCGATGTACCAGCTATATGTCTCTGTTAAGCAGAGCTGTACACGGAAGTGAGTCCTGCATCTACGCTGCTATCCTCCTCAGTCAATGTCAGAGGTTGCTGTAATTGCTGTAAGACTATATCGATGGCATTCAGAGCCATTCATCTCAAAATCGCAGCCTTATAATATATATACAGCTACCGCTTATAAATGTAAGAAAAGCTGACACTACCACATTTAAAATGCCCCGTAAGGGATCCTGCCCATATTTTGCTGGCTGGGGAGAACATTGTCTCTTGCACTCATGAAGACATCATGGGAGCTGTAGACCTGTGAGAGAAGTAGAGCTGTCAGAGAAGTACTGTAGGAGGCCACATGTAGCATAGGTTAGGGGAGGAAGCTAGAATCGTCTCTCCTACATCCACTTTATGAGACAGGTCCAGTATGCAAAGAAGAGAACGCATATGGTAGGGACAAGGAAAGATGGGGTGATAAATTAAATATATGAAGTTACCATTTTAAACTACAAAATGCATTTGTAACCCTCCCTGCCCGGCTCCCTATGGAGGTTACATCAATGTAGGTGTGATTTGGACATCTGTATAGATTTACCTTGTCTTAGTGTGGTCGGCTGGGCGATGGAAAAGGCGAGCGGCAGGAGTTTTATAGTACAATTCAATCGTTATTTATGTGCCCATGCTTGGGAACACTGCAGTCACAGTTACAATAAGATTGACATGGTTGTACCTTTTTCTCATCCATCACTCTAGAAACATTTCTTCTCTGGGTGCCCACTCTTAACACCCATTGGAGGTACATTCACTTGTTACTATTCTGACTTCATCTGGTGGACCAAGCCCTCCTTTTTAGCAACATCCTATTGGTCGCTTTAACTGCAGGCCTCTGCTGAAATCCTGACCTGTTCTGTGTACGTTACTATTAATCTTCAACCCTGTTGTGGAATTGCCACTTCCTCAGGGATAATGAATACTGTAGATGGGGATCTGCTTGTAGGGCTGATCCCCTGACATACTGGGGCCTTCTCTGCATTCCCTATCTGGGACCTGCTTTTCTCTTATGGCCATACTATGGGATCCTAACAAATAGGGCTCTGTCCCTAGATGAAACACAATAAAAAGGGGGCCTGATCTATACTATAACAGTGGGAACATATTCCTTACCTCTACTCCCCGTGGCCCCTCTTCTTCTCCCATGCTGGAACCTCCTCTCTAGATAATTCAATCTCCTCATACCCCCTGTCACATAATGTCATATATCATCACAGGGTGGAGCCTAACAGCCACAGCTTACTATTAACTCTTTATAGTACTTTAGTAACCCAAACCGGAATGCATGTGGAATGCATGTGGAGCTCCATCTGTCTGTCTTTAAACCATATGAATGTCAGTCAAGCAGTTTATGGAGGTGTTATTTCTCCAGATTGTGATAGCTTGCAATGGTGTTGTTATTATTTGGGAAGCAAATAAGTTCTTCTAACTAACTTTAGGTTAGTTGAGATTCTTGTGTAGATAACTGATACCCACCAGTTATCTATTCCCACTTGTCAAAAACTGACAACAGGACAACATTTTGTTCAGGTTGGTGACTCAGGATGATTTGTACTTGCTTTGTCAGACTGCTAAATGAGGGCTTCATTAATGGTGTCATGGCTGTGGGTAAACAAGAAAAATATTTAGCGTTTATCAGGTGAAGACAAAGATGGAGAAAGCTGAGGAATTGTCATAGACGTAAGCCACGTCTCCTTTCTAATGCAGGTATCCAGTTCATTAAAAAAGTAAGATAAGAGTTAGAAAGAAAGAGATAAAAAAAAATTCAATACTGTGTTTACCCATTTAATTCCAGACATGTGAACCAAGGTGAACAAAGTGCGCAACTAAAATCAAACTCAAAATTAACCACTAAAGACCAAGTGAAAAGGTGATGATGTGGTAAAGTAAATATAATAAATAATACATGACCTCGTAAACAATAGGAAGAGAGCGTCTGCAGCCGTGAAAACAGGGGTGGCTCAAACACCCCCTAAAGCTAGACAGAGAAAAACACAAAAACACAGCGCACAACGCTCATAGTGCATTAAAATAAATATTCAATTACCCAGTACAGGTGAGTAATATGCGTACATTAGGGAAGAAATAAACCAGCCTGTCGGGGGTTAATGTTACTCAAGCGCCAACCGGATCTCCAGCAGGATGTCATCAGTTGTTCCACAGATTTGCGCCTCTGGATCCTGAGTTTTCACTCTAGTACCCCTAGACAATGTATGTAGTGCCATCATCTTATCCCCAGTGACATCAATATCAGTGATAATTGTTTAGGTGGAAATATGTGGCTAACAACCAAACCTGTGGGGAACTTCCAATGTGGAAAATGCTCAGTGTGTAAATATCTTCACTCAGATAAAAAAATTACTTAAGTCCAACTCCACTGGGGAGGTATTTGATGTCACAGATTTCATCTATTGCAATTCGGACCATATTGTGTATTTGACAGAATGTCCTTGCGGCTCACAATATGTGGGCCACACAAAACGTAGTTTAAAAGTGCGTATTCAAGAACACATACTGTACGAAACATCAAAAATGGTTTTGTTAAACATAAGCCTCTCTAGACACCACAACAAAGATCCCTCTTCACTCCTATTCAAGGGTATTAAATATGTCCCAAGAAATAGAAGGGGTGGGGATAAGGTGAAAGAACTGTCCATGCAAGAGACCTTCTGGATACATAGGCTCAACACCCTGTATCCAGGAGGTCTCAATGAAGATATCATATCTGGTCCCTATATTAATTCCAGTTGTGATATGTTGGAAACAATTTATATTTATCTATAGGTAATTACTCCTCAATTGAGATGTAATTGTCATCGTCTAATATTGTAAATACATTTTTCAATTGATTTTGACAATTTCTTATATCTCTGTATCAATTTTGTGCTTTGTTTTTATTTTCCCTTTTTTTAGACAATTCTATTTTTTGCTATAAGTATATTTTTTTAAATTATTTTTAACATTTGTTTCCTTTTCCATTTTAGCCTCCCCTGAGCCATTTTATGTGCTAGATAGGGTTTTATTTTGAATTTGATTAAATAAATATTGTATGTTTTTTATTGCCGATTACACATTGAACAAAGATGTGGGGTCATTGACTCCTCCCCGCTCCTCCCGGATTGCTGGAGGACTTGAGCCAATCAGGATCGAGCATGGGGTATTTCAGTGCTGCACGAATTAGTATATGCTATTCCCTGATGAAGAAACTATATGGTTTTGAAACGCGTTGGAAAGCACTCTGATGTGAGATCCTAGTGAACAATTCATCCAAATATCTACTGCTGTGCGATTCCCTGATCGGTGAGAAGATCGTGACGCGCTATATGGTGTCGCCGCAGAGTAACGTCACAGATTGTGCAACGGAGAGGCGGATGGATGCAGGCAGGCAGTAAACCACAGCCAGCGATCACTCTCACCAACAAAATCCTCACCACTACCTAACAACAACCCTGCTGGGACATATCCACCCATACTAACAGGACTGGTGACGGCACTACAGACATTGTCCAGGGGTACTAGAGTGCTAGAGTGAAAACTCAAGATCCAGAGGCACAAATCTGTGGAACAACTGATGACATCCTGCTGGAGATCCAGTTGGGGCTTGGGTAACATTTACCCCTGACATGCTGGTTTATTTCTTTCCGATATACGCATATTATTCACCTGTACTGTGTAATTGAATAATATTTATTTTAATGCACTATGAGCGTTGTACGCTGTGTTTTTGTGTTTTTCTCTGTCTAATTCCAGACATGCCTTCAACATGGTTTTATTCATTGCATACATCTATTACAAAATGGTCTAATTTAATGTGTCAAAGAAAAATATAGGGATTATTATGCTGGGTGCTCAATCCATGCAGATTCTGCTGCTTTACTACATATACAGAATAACTTAAAAAAACAGGCACACCCGTCTTTGACAAAAAAATGCCATGATGAAGATGTAATCATATGCTGAAAGGCTAATATAATAATATAATTTTCATGGTCAATGACTGTGCGATTCTCCCTGGTTTTTTTAATTAACTGAATGTTTATCAAAGATTTATCTCCCATACATATCTGTAAGAACACATTACACGTTATATTGCAGTATTTGCATCCTGCTTTTTCATTTAGACCGGGGTAATGCAGTTGATGAGGTCTACTTAGATTTTGCAAAGGCTTTTGATATGGTTCCACACAACAGGTTACTGTACAAAATAAAGGAAATTAGACTGTAAAGATATTTGCACCTGGATTGAAAACGTTTTGAAGGATCGACAACAGAGAGTTGCCATAAATGGAACCTTTTCAAGTTGGGCTAATTTGGTAAGTGGAGAACCCCAAGGATCGGTACTGGGATCCCTGCTTTTCAACGTGTTTATTAATGGCCTTGAAGTTTGTACAGAGGATGAAGTCTCCATCTTTGCTGATGATATCAACTTGTGTAATGTAGTAAAATCAGAGCAGCATGAAATTTCTCTCTGGAAGGACTTCGAAAGACTGGAAACTTGAGCAGTTAAATGGAATATGAGGTTTAATACAGATAAATGTAAGGTTATGCATTTTGGAAATAAGAATAAACAGACAACTTACATATTAAATGGGGAAAATTAGGTCAATCATTGAGGGATAAGTATTTAGGAGTACTTACAAACAGCTGGATTAGCAATAGTGCCCAATGTCATGCAGTAACTGAAAGGGCAAATAAGATCGTATCTTGCATTAAATGGGGTATGGATGGAAGGGAATTAAGCAAATTATGCAACTGTATAAAGCATTAGTAAGGCCACACCTTTAATAAGGTGTATAGTTTGGGGCACCACTCCATTAAAAAGACATTATGGAACTAGAACAAGTGAAAAGAAGAGCTACCGCATTAATAAATGGAATGGAAAATTTGATTTATGAGGAGAGGCTAGCTTATTTAAATTGGCTTACTTTAGAAAAGAGGTGTCTGACGTAATATAATAACTATATGCAAAAATATTCGCGGACAGTACAAGGAGCTTTCAAAAGAACTATTCATCCCACGGGCAGTACAAATGACACGGGGTCATCCCTTAAGGTTGGCAGAAAGGAGATTTCACCAGCAACAAAGGAACAGTTCTTTAAAGTAAGGGTCATTAAAATGTGGAATTCATTACCCATGGAGCCTGTGTTGGCAGATACAATAAATATCTTCAAAAAAGGTTGGACATCTTTTTAGGAAGGAAAACTAAACTGGGATATACCAAAAAAGTAAACATGGGAAGGATGTTGATTCAGGGAGTAATCTGACATTCAGGAAGGAAACTTTTGTAAAGTTTTTGCAAAGTTCAATCGAAATTGCGGGATAGAGATTCTCAGCAGGTTTGCTCATCTCTAATTGGTAGAAGACGTTATACTTTTTGGGTGGTGAATGAGGCTCAGTATCCCTTGCATTGCTATAAGATGCAGGTAGTGGGCATCACACAAAGCTTGTGAAAACCTAACCACCCTTTACCATATGCATATATGTATGAGTGTTGAAGAACTAGAAATGAATATACATGTTCAATAATCATTTTCAATGCTACTGTATAGTGCCTCTCATTTATTGTCTTGCTAGCATGACTTTGCCAGAGCTATATGTGCACGGTGCTACAGTACTTTAAGGAACTCTCAATGCAGTTAGTTAAATAATATGGTCTTTATGACTTTCAAACATGTTTTAATCCCTTTTATAATCTCTTCCATTTATTTGCTATCTTCATTTTCTACCTTTTTGCTATCGTCATTTTTATTTTCTTCATTTTCAGAACTCACGTTCTGTATCTGTTTTGCACTTCTACATGTGATTTATATTCAGTATAATCTTTCCTTTCCGTCACTGCCTAGTTGTTGACCCATAACATACATTTTCTCTCAAGATTTGTAAAACCGATTAGATTAAATTAACAGTAGAGCTAAACAACGTGTTTGAAAGCAGTTAACCATGCACATGCATGCCTGCCTTTTTAAAATGCGTTTCATTATTTTTGTTTTATACAACATTAGGCATTAGACAGTGAGGCATTTAAAGTGAGGTTTTTAAGTGATAAATACAGTTAAACTACAGTTTAACTAGAGGTGACTGGGGACTGCTTATTTCTGCAAACTCTTTTACTCAAGACAACAAACGGTAAGCTATTCAGATCACACTATGATCCCAAGCTTGCTAACCTGCAAATTTCAACCCCATACCCCTTTACAACTTATTTACTGCAGTCTCTCCCAAAACTGACTGCACAATACACTGAAACCCTGAACTGACTCTAGCATTGCAATACAGCTAAACATTTGACAAGGAACAGGCACACATCTGCTGTTAGTCTGCTCACACTCACTCTGCTCACAACAGCTCCTTGCAGCACTGCCTACCTCGGCCATCATGAACCTGCTATGTATTTTAACTTTTTTCTTTCTCCTGGCCTCATGGAGATGTTACTCCCTCTATCCACTACAAACTCCTCCATCCTGGCCCACACCCAACATCACCATACACCCTGGACTACTCAAAAGCCTTGTACTATCTATTGAATGTTGGTGGAGAACTCTAAAAACCAGCACACCAACCACTGCTCACTCTAATGGAAAACACCACAAATTTACAACTTGCAAACAACTACCCAAATTTCTATTCATACTATTACTCTCTTTAGCAGGTGATATTGAAACTAACCCAGGTCCTCCCATTTCAGCTCTGTCCCATGCCCCTGAGAATTCCACTTTTAAATTCCAAAAAGGCCTATCTGTCGCCCATATAAACATCCGGAGCCTGCTGCCCAAACTGGATGAACTAAGGGCATGGTGCCTTATGCATAAACCCAAAGCCATTGTTCTTACAGAAACATGGCTATCCCCTAAAACCCCTCATGCAAATATCGCCATTCAGGGATACACCATTTTTAGGAGGTCAAAGAGAGGAGAAGGGGTGTTATTTTATATTGCAGACACCTTACAATTTACACTGTTACATTGCCCACCAAGTCCACCCTCTTTTGAAACTCTAGTTGGCAAAATCTGCCTCCCCTTTTCTAAGCCCATCTTGCTTGCTGGCATCTGCCGCCCCCCTAAAGCCCCTCTACAATCCTTGATTGATATCACCCAATTTCTTGGCTCCATTTCCTCTCTGAATGAGAAGAGTGAGCTGCTAGTTCTAGGGGATTTCAACTTCAATTGGCTTGACCCTAAAAACCACAAAATCCAGATACAACTCAAGTCACTTAACCTATCACAACTCATTTCCCAACCCACATGGATAAACCTGAAATCGCATAACCATTCCTTGCTAGACTGGATTCTCTCCTCAAACCCCAGCAGAATCCAATCCTCTGGCATCCTTCCTGACATTTTCAGTGACCATGCAATAGTGTACTGTGTAAGGAAAATTAAACCGCCCCATTCAAGCCCTAAAGTTCTCCTCACTAGAACATTTAAAAACTTTAACCCACAACAGTTTCTGGATGACCTTACCAACTGCCCATGGCACAGAATCGATTTAATTCCCGACCCCGATTCTGCGTTCGACTATTTCAAATCTGCGTTCTTAAAACTCTGCGATACCCATGCTCCACTATGCAAAATAAGGGTACGGGGGCCCACCTTCCATGGGTTACACCTGACCTTATAGCACTCTACCAGTTCAGGGATGCCTTGTGGAAAAGCTACAAAGTAACTGGCACTACCAAGGATCTCAATCACTACAGATGCATGTGGAACATGTGCACAAGGCAAACAAGGCATGCAAAAGCACAATATTACTCTGACAATCTCCACCAAAATACATCAAACCCAGCTAACTTCTGGAAGGTTATCAACAATATATTCCAGCCTCCTAACCATCAACAACCAAGTAATATCACTAAGGGGGATATTACTCTGACAAACCCCACTGACATTGCAAATGCATTCAATGATTACTTTGTAGGGTGTGCCACTAACTTATTAGCGAAACGCAGCCAAACCCCAAACATGAATCTCATCCCGGGAGTATCCGTACAGTCCCACCCGCTCCCAACACTGCCCACAATTTTCAATTTAGCCCAGTATCTGAAGAGGAGATTACACAAGCGCTCCTCAAACTAAAACTAAGCAGCCAATGTGGACCCGACTTACTACAATCTAGGTTCCTACGACTTGGTGCCCCAGCCATTACCAAACCAATTGCGTCCATAGTCAACTCTATCCTGTCTGCAGGCCATATCCCTAAGACCTGGAAAACTGCCAGAGTTGTCCCAATCTTCAAAAGTGGGGACAAAAACACTGTCTCAAACTACAGGCCAATCTCACTTCTCCCAATTCTATCCAAAGTCATGGAAAAATGTGTCCACTCCCAATTAAGCAATTTCTACACCAAGACAAATTTCCCTAGCCAATTCCAGTCTGGGTTTCGTCCCAAACACTCCACCGTAACTACCCTGCTAAAAGTTTGCAATGAAATCCAGTGTGGAATGGAACGGGGACAACTCACTGGTGCAGTATTCCTAGATTTTGCAAAGGCTTTTGACACAGTTGATCATGTTATCCTGCTTAACAACCTCCAGAGCTCTGGAATAGGGAAACATGCTTTAAACTGGTTTCAGTCCTACCTATCAGGAAGATCCCAACATGTGTCCATCTCAGGCTCTAACTCCAACCCCCTGGATATCACCTGTGGTGTCCCGCAAGGCTCTGTTCTGGAGCCCCTACTCTTCTCAGTGTTCATTAATGATCTTCCCACAGCTTGTAAGGAAGCCTCAATACACATGTATGCAGATGACACAATCCTATATGCGCACAGCCATAGCCTCTCTGACCTTCAACACATACTTCAGTCTGACTTTTTGAGACTCGAAAACTGGATTTCCCAAAACAAACTGTTTTTAAACACTGACAAGACTGTAACAATGGTATTTGGGACCAAGACTAAATTTGTAAAGCTTCCAGTGACTGAGCTCCTGATTAGAACCAACGCTTAGAACTGGGCTTATGGTTTGACTCCCACTTAACATTCCGGATGCACATTGATACCCTGACAACCAAGACCTATGTCAAACTAGGGGTACTTTACAGGAACAAATCCTACCTAAGTCTCCTGGTCAGAAAGCGTATTGCACAGCAGATGCTAATGCCAATTATTGACTATGGAGACATAGTATATGGCTCGGCTCCTCAAACCCTCACTGCGAAATGCTCAAAGAACTAGATTGGTCATCACTAGAGCCTAGGCGCAAAGTTCACCTTTCTTGTCTCACCCTCAAATACTTTCTGGGCAAGCTACCCAGCTACCTGAACAAGCTCCTCACCCCTACCACATGCAGCACCTATCACCTGAGATCAGACTCCAAAAGACTATTCATGGTCCCAAGGCTCAACAAAGTATCCGGACGTTCCTCCTTCTCCTTCCGTGCACCCCAAAACTGGAACAACCTACCAGAGACTCTCATATCCACCACCAGCTTAAGTTCTTTCAAATCTAAGGCTGTCTCACACTTTAATCTGGTCTGTAACTGTTTCATACGCTCATAATATATATTTTCTTTAACTGTGCACGCAATGTCTTGTATATAATGTATACCTTGTTCATTTATGTAACTGTACTTGTAACCATGTATTATTTGTTTTACTCTGTGCCCAGGACATACTTGAAAACGAGAGGTAACTCTCAATGTATTACTTCCTGGTAAAATATTTTATAAATAAATAAATGAAATAAATAACATACAGTACAGTATGTAATAGCTTTCTACATTGAGAACAGCTTGAGATACTGTAAATACCATATACATGTTTGCTGCAGGTATTCCAAATTGGAAGTGATCAGAGTTGAAGCAGTTATAAAAAAAACCTCACTGTAGTGATAATATTTAAGTCCAACAAAATATTATTTTCCAGAATTATTATTTCTGAATAGTGAAATACTGACATTTTCACAATGAATCGTGTTGTCAACATAATGAAGAAAAAGAAAGCAATGTATATGAAGAAATATAAAGTTTACATACAGTATCTACATACTTAAATAGTGGTTCTTTTTACCAAGTATTATAAAACATAATTTGCTGTAAATATTACTACACTTTTTTTACCTGCATTAAACGAGTATGCCTTGACGTGGCATGCAGGCTTATAAATGCTTTGGCCAAAAGTGTTTAACAAAATACCCTTTTTCATGAGATTATTATTTTATTTTAGCCTAATTGGTAGGAGCGCAGGAATCGTTCTTTTTGTTTATCTATATGTAAGGCCTATCTTTTTACCAGCAGCAAACTTCTATAGGGAGGAGCGCGGTATTATGTACATTTCTCACAAATATTAGGCAATCCTTTTCTTAGCTGCATACTCCCATAGGGCATTTTAAATATAGTATCTCTGAAACGTCATAGTGGTAGGTTTATTGGCTCATCTGCTTTACATTGCAGCTACTGAGCCCCTACCAATTC